>NC_091981.1:101112262-101412262 GCF_044704955.1 Pristiophorus japonicus
CTCCCTCCACCCCCTGCCAGGCTCTCTCTCTCCAACACCCCCCCCCCCCCACAAGCTCCCTCTCTTTCCCCCCCCCACAAGCTCTCTCTCTGCCCCCACCGCCCTCCCGGCCACAAGCTCTCTTTCTTCCCCCCCCTCCGCCTGCCCCAGGCTCTCTCTCTCCCCCGGCCGGCTTCTGCCGCTCTCCCCCCGCCGCTGCCGCTCAACGGGAGGCTCGGGGGCCAGTCAAGGGCTTAGGGCTTGTGGCTCATGGGAGGCTCGGTTGGCGGTCGGTCAGAGGAACAGGCTCGCAGAATATCAGCAGCTCGGTCGAACAACCCGTGGAACAACAATGTGGTCGGACTGATTGCAGAGCCCCACTTCCGGCTTTGGTTTTAGGGCGGAAGGTATCGGGAGTTTCAAGAGGACGCAGGCGCAGAAGGACAGAAAAAGTGCAGAACAAATAGCCAGTCCCTTAAATTACTGTACTGTACAGAAATCCAAAAGAGAATACATCCATGAATGCCTTGTTAAATTCTGATGCACATGGAATCAATAGGACTTACTAGTTACTTTGAGAGAAGTTGATTGGGTTAAACTGGGCTTAATACGTGGCCTTAAATCATACTCATACAAATCATGGTCTGTTGTATATTAATTTTATTTACACAGTGGGCTTTTCTTTTCAATTAATTCACAAGTGGAATAGGCACCAAATTATTATTAGTTCCTGGGTGGAGACAGATATTATTTTCGCACATTACAACAGTGACTGCACTCCAAAAGTACTTCATTAGCTTCATTTGAGACCAGTGGCCGTGAAAGGCGCTATATAAATGAAAGTCTTTCTTTTTTACTACAGGGCTCTGTAAAATAGTCACTTTGCAGCACAAGAATGGACCCTTCTGTATTATTTTAAACTTGAACTTTAATTTTGATTATCTACAGTGCAAGGTCAATCCAGTAGGTCTCAAATAGTAACAAACATAGAAACATAGAAACATAGAAATTAGATGCAGGAGCAGGCCATACGGCACTTTGAGCCTGCACCGCCATTCAATAAGATCATGGCTGATCATTCAACATCAGTACCTCTTTCCTGTTTTCTCTCCATACCCCTTGATCCCTTTGGCCATAAGGGCCATATCTAATTCCCTTTTGAATATATCTAACAAACTAGCCTCAACAAATTTCTGCAGTAAAGAATTCCACAAGTTAACCACTCTGAGTGAAGAAGTTTCTCTTCATCTTGGTCCTAAATGGCTTACCCCTTATTCTTAGATTGTGGCCCCTGGTTCTGGAACTCCCCAGCAACGGGAACATTCTTCCTGCCTCTAACCTGTCCAATCCCATCAGAATTTTATATGTTTCTATGAGATCCCCTCTCATTCTTCTAAACTCCAGTGGATACAAGCCCAGTTGATCCAGTCTCTCCTCATATGTCAGTTCTGCCATCCCAGGAATCAATCTGGTGAAACTTCGCTATACTCGCTCGATAGTAGGAACATCCTTCCTCAGATTAGGAGAGCAAAACTGTACACAATATTCCAGGTGTGGCCTCACCAAGGCTCTGTACAACTGCAGTAAGACCTCCCTGCTCCTATACTCAAATCCTCTAGCTATGAAGGCCAACATGCCATTTGCCTTCTTTACCGCCTGCTGTACCTGCATGCCAAACTTCAATGACTGATGTACCAAGGCACCCAGGTCTCATTGCACCTCCCCTTTTCCTAATCTGTCACCATTCAGATAATATTCTGCCTTCCTATTTTTGCCACCAAAGTGGATAACCTCACATTTATCCACATTATACTGCATCTGCCATGCATTTGGCCCACTCACCTAACCTGTCCAAGTCACCCTGCAGCCTCTTAGCATCCTCCTCACAGCTCACACCGCCACCCAGCTTAGTGTCATCTGCAAACCTGGAGATATAACATTCAATTTCTTCATCTAAATCATTGATGTATATTGTAAATAGCTGAACCCTGCGGCACCCCACTGGTCACTGCCTGCCATTCTGAAAGCGACCCGTTTATTCCGACCCTCTGCTTCCTGTCTGCCAACCAGTTCTCTATCCACGTCAGTGCATTATCCCCAATACCATGTGCTTTAATTTTGTGGGAACTTGTCAAAAGCCTTTGAAAGTCCAAATACACCACATCCACTGGTTCTCCCTTGTCCACTCCACTAGTTACATCCTCAAAAAACTCTAGAAGATTTGTCAAGCATGATTTCCCTTTCATAAATCCATGCTGACTTGGACCGATACTGTCACTGATTTTCAAATGCGCTGCTATTTTATCTTTAATAATTGATTCCAACATTTTCCCCACCACTGATGTCAGGCTAACCGGTCTATAATTCTCTGTTTTCTCTCTCCCTCCTTTTTTAAAAAGTGGTGTTACATTAGCTACCCTCCAGTCCATAGGAACTGATCTAGAGTCAATAGAATGTTGGAAAATGATCACCAATGCATCCACTATTTCTAGGGCCACTTCCTTAAGTACTCTGGGATGCTGCCTATCAGGCCCTGGGGATTTATTGGCCTTCAATCTCATCAATTTCCCTAACACAATTTCCTGACTAATAAGGATTTCCTTCAGTTCCTCCTTTTCACTAGACCCTCGAACCCCTAGTATTTCAGGAAGGTTATTTGTGTCTTCCTTTGTGAAGATAGATCCAAAGTATTTGTTCAATTGGTCTGCCATTTCTTTGTTCCCCATTATAAATTCACCTGATTCTGACTGCAAAGGACCTACATTGGTCTTCACTAATCTTTTTCTGTTCACATATCTATAGAAGCTTTTGCAGTCAGTTTTTATATTCCCTGCAAGCTTCCTCTCATACTCTATTTTCCCCCTCTGAATTAAACCCTTTGTCCTCCTCTGCTGAATTCTAAATTTCTCCCAGTCCTCAGGTTTGCTGCTTTTTCTGGCCAATTTATATGCCTCTTCCTTGGATTTAACACTATCCCTAATTTCCCTTGTTAGCCACGGTTGAGCGACCTTTATTTTTACCTCAGCACCATCAGAGATAAAATACCAAGTTCAGAGGATCATTTCAGCCCCAAGTACAACTTATTTTTCCAGAAAGTTATAAAGCAAGAATGATTTCTTTACCTCTAGGGCTTAAAATAAATAGAATTTAATAAGCATTTGTCTACATTCTTTTATAAACTACAGTGCAGCCACAAAACACCTGCACCTTCTACTTAAATGTACTTCAATATTGCAGGGCATAAAGAAAATAGCATCAATGGACTCACAATCCCACAAAATAATTCAGTCTATTCAAGTATAAATGTAAATAGATACATACAAAGGTACATCAAATATTTTCTTCTATCATTTTTAGAGAACTGTCACGTTTCATTGATGAATAGGATGATTATATTAGAGGTCATTGTCAATACAGGACAGAATTTTAAGGCAGGTTAAATTCTTGCGGAGAAATATTCGGCCCGTAACACTTGCGAGGCCCAAGTCTTTGCGGCAGGCGCAGAAGTCTCATCTCTCACGAGAAATTGTGGTTACCATCCCCAAAAGTACGTAGAGAGCTAAATCAAGCGCATCACTTCCTTTCTGGGGTGGTAGCAGGGTGGATGCCTTGGGAGCATGGCACAGTGCAACGCACTGGGCCACCTAGCACTACCGTGCAGGAGGGTCTCTTCCCTGACTTACAGGGAAAGGCCCAAGCTGCATGCTCTGCAGGAAAAAAAAAGGGCCTTAGTTGGACCACCAGGGAACGGGGTTACTGTGCCAATAGCCCGGCACTCAAGCAGAGTGACCGATCGCGGCATGGACCCCGTGTTCAAAATGTCAACGGGGTGCACAAAAGAAAAAAATCGGCGATTTTTTTTTCAAAAGCAACACACCTTTCCTTTAACTTTCGCCCCGTGAGTGGCTGGCCGCCCGGTACTCACCCCCTGAAGCGGTCATCGCTTGGCGCAGCATCGGGGGTGATAACCAATTTAGGGTCCGAAGCAGTGTGCATGGGTTGATTTCAGCATCGCCGGCACAGTGGAGTGCTGCCACTAAATTTAGCAGGAGGCGTTAGCAGCGCTGCGCTGGTCGCAAAGTCATTTGTGCCGCGTAAGTGCCCCCCGGGAGGTGCTAATGACCCAAATTTCTAGACCTTCGAGATTGTAGCGGAGGTCATTAAGAAAATTTGAAACCGTCAAAAAGACAAAAGTTCAAAGTGAGAAGAGACCAATAGGAAGAAACCAGATGGATATACAAGAAAACAATCAGAAGTCGATAAGAAACAACAAAGAACTGAAGAAAGGATGTAAGGAGCTGGAAACCAGAAATAAAGGAAAGGATGACAGAGTTTTCCCAGATTGAATTTACACAAATATGGCGCACTGAAGGTTACACTAATGGGGCGCAAACAACTGTTTGCCCGGGCGTGGCACCGCTAAATACTCCCGCGAAATTCCATGGGGGTTTAGCGCTGGCGGTAACTGGTAGCACCTGCTTGACTATGCCGGTGACGTCTTCACCATGCACAGTGACCTATTTTCGCCCCGGAGCGAAGATTCAGAAATGCCAACGACAGCTTCAGGGCAGCTGTAGACCGCTCGCAGGGCGAAATTTAAAGGGAAGGTGGCTGTAATGAGTATGCTCACAGGTTTGTAGAGCTGTTGCATTGTGAGTGGTGTTATGTATGTAAACCTTACTAGTGTGTAAGACTTGCCACCAGGGGGCACACCTGTTGGAGACCCAAGGATCACCCGCACACCCCGGGCAAGCAGATATAAAAGGCAGTCTACCATGCTGCTTCCTCATTCTGGAGTTACATTAAAGAGACCAAGGTCACAATAGTTTGAGCTGACAGTATACAGTCTTGTGGAGTTATTCTGAACATAACAATTGGCGACGAGTAACAAATCACAAACTTTTACGCGGTTATGGCTGCCGTTGGTATTCTTGAGAGATTTGTTGAGGGTGATGATTTGGAAGCCTTCATTGAGCATCTTGACCAGTACTTCATGGCCAACGAACTGGATACAGAAGAGACCGCGATCAAGTGCAGGGCGATTCTCCTCACCGTTTGTGGGTCCACGATATATGGCCTCATCAAAAATCTGCTAGCACCGAGAAACCAACGGAGAAGACATATGTAGAGTTGTGTACGCTGGTTCAAAAACACCTCAAGCCAAAGGAAAACATCTTAATGGTCAGGCATCTTAATGGCTAATCATTGTACATTAATGATTTAGACGAGGGGATTAAATGTAGTATCTCCAAATTTGCGGATGACACTAAGTTGGGTGGCAGTGTGAGCTGCTAGGAGGATGCTATGAGGCTGCAGAGTGACTTGGATAGGTTAGGTGAGTGGGAAAATGAATGGCAGATGAAGTATAATGTGGATAAATGTGAAGTTATCCACTTTGGTGGTAAAAACAGAGAAACAGACTATTATCTGAATGGTGACAGATTAGGAAAAGTGGAGGTGCAACGAGACCTGGGTGTCATGGTACATCAGTCATTGAAGGTTGGCATGCAGGTACAGCAGGCGGTTAAGAAAGCAAATGGCATGTTGGCCTTCATAGCGAGGGGATTTGAGTACAGGGGCAGGGAGGTGTTGCTACAGTTGTACAGGGCCTTGGTGAGGCCACACCTGGAGTATTGTGTACAGTTTTGGTCTCCTAACTTGAGGAAGGACATTCTTGCTATTGAGGGAGTGCAGCAAAGATTCACCAGACTGATTCCCGGGATGGTGGGACTGACCTATCAAGAAAGACTGGATCAACTGGGCTTGTATTCACTGGAGTTCAGAAGAATGAGAGGGGACCTCATAGAAACGTTTAAAATTCTGACGGGTTTAGACAGGTTAGATGCAGGAAGAATGTTCCCAATGTTGGGGAAGTCCAGAACCAGGGGTCACAGTCTAAGGATAAGGGGTAAGCCATTTAGGACCGAGATGAGGAGAAACTTCTTCACCCAGAGAGTGGTGAACCTGTGGAATTCTCTACCACAGAAAGTAGTTGAGGCCAATTCACTAAATATATTCAAAAGGGAGTTAGATGAAGTCCTTACTACTCGGGGGATCAAGGGGTATGGTGTGAAAGCAGGAAGGGGGTACTGAAGTTTCATGTTCAGCCATGAACTCATTGAACGGCGGTGCAGGCTAGAAGGGCTGAATGGCCTGCTCCTGCACCTATTTTCTATGTTTCTATGTCTATGTTTCTATGTATCGCTTTTACATGCACCATCGCTCCGAGGGCCAGAACATGGCGAGCTATGTCGCCAACCTAAGACGCCTTGCGAGACCATGCGCATTTGCTGGATTTTGGGGGTAAATGTTGCGGGACCTTTTCATGCCACGAGTTCATTCTTCACAAACTGCTGTCTGCCGAATCCCTAGCTCTGAGCAAGGCCATCACGATAGCCCAGGCTTTTATGTCCGCGAACGCTAACACTTATCAGATATCTTTGCAGCATCGAAGCTCACCGGCAAGTACTGTGCATAAAATAACACCTTCAGCAGGCAGAACTGTACATGGTAGGGCCTGCGCACCTGCAGAGGCCAGACCTAGGATGACTCAGACTCCGCTGTGGGGCGTGAATGTGAATCCATTAACACTGTGTTGGCGCTGCGGGGGTAATCATCGGGCCCATCAATGTCGATTCAAGCACTACGTGTGCAAGGGCTGTGGAACAATGGGGCACCTCCAGCAAATGTGCAAATGTACAGCAACTCACTACATGGCACGGATCACGCTGAACGAGTAAGAGAGGCAAGTCAACCTGAGGCTGAAGAGGAAGTGTGTGGGGAACACACCTTCACCACCAAAAGCCCTCCGATAATGTTGAAAGTCAAATTAAACGGCATTCCAGTTTCCATGGAATAGTACACGGGGGCGAGTCAGTCAATTTTGAGGCAGAAGGCTTGTGAGAAACTGTGGGGCAACAAGGCACAAAGGCCAAAACTAAGCCCGATTCACACCAAGCTGCGCACTTACACCAAAGAGCTCATACCAGTCATTGGCAGTGCGGTAGTGAAGGTATCGTACGATGGAACTATGCATGATTTATCGCTATGGATTGTACCAGGCGATGGCCTAACGCTGTTCGGCAGAAGCTGGCTAGGAAAGATCTGATGGAACTGGGACGATATCAAAGCACTGTCTTCGGTGGATGACGTCTCATGCGCCCAAGTGCTAAACAAATTCCCGTCGTAATTCGAGCCAGGCATTGACAACTTCACAGGCGCCAAAGTGCAGATCCATCTAGTCCCTGATGCACTACTCATTCATCACAAGGCCCAAGTGGTTCCATACATGATGCGAGAGAAAGTAGAGATCGAGCTGGACAATATCGCCAGTCGAGTTCAACAAGTGGACCAGTCCAATTGTTCTGGTGTTGAAAAGCGATGGGATGGTCAGAATCTGTGGGGGCTACAAGGTAACGATCAACCGAGTCTCATTACAGGACCAGTACCCACTACCCAAAGTGGATGACCTATTCACAACGCTAGCAGGGGGGAAGTCATTCACCAAGCTGGATCTAACCTCTGCTTACATGACACAGTAGCTGGCTGAACCTTCGAAAAAATTGACTTGCATCAACACGCACAGAGGACTGTTCATATATCACAGATGCCCTTTTGGGATTCGCTCGGCTGCGGCCATCTTCCAGAGGAACATGGAGAGTCTGCTGAAATCGGTTCCGTGCACCGTGGTGTTCCAAGATGACATCCTGATCACTGGTCGCAACACCACCGAACACTTACCTGGAAGAGGTTCTCAAGCGAGTGGACAGAGTGGGACTCAGGCTGAAACGCTCCAAGTGTGTTTTCTTGGCGTCAGAAGTTGAATTTCTGTGGAGAAAGATTGCACCGGACAGCATCAGACCCACGGACTCCAAGACGGAGGTCATTAAGAATGCACCCAGAACACAGAATGTGATGGAGCTGCGTTCATTCCTGGGACTCCTCAACTATTTTGGTAACTTTCTACCGGGGTTGAGCACTTTTCTGGAACCCTTGCATTTGTTGCTACACAAGGGTGACGACTGGGTTTGGGGTAAATCTCAAGAAACATCCTTTAATAAGGCCAGAAACTTGCTCTGCTCTAACAAGTTACTTACACTGTATGACCCGTGTAAACGTTTAGTATTATTTTGTGATGCATCTTCGTACGGGGTCGGTTGTGTGTTACAGCAAGCCAATGTGTCAGGCAAACTGCAACCGGTTGCATATGCATTCAGAAGTTTATCCAAGGCTGAAAGAGCCTACAGTATGGTTGAAAAAGAAGCATTAGCATGCGTATACGGGGTTAAGAAAATGCACCAATACCTATTTGGACTCCGGTTCGAGCTTGAAACCGACCACAAGCCGCTCATTTCGCTGTTCTCAGAAAGCAAAGGTATTAACACCAATGCTTCGTTCCGCATCCAAAGATGGGCACTAACATTATCTGCGTATGACTATGTAATCCGCCACAGACCAGGCATGGAGAACTGTGCTGATGCCCTCAGTCGACTACCGTTGCCCACCACTGGAGTGGAAATGGCGCAACCCGCAGACTTGCTGCTTGTAATGGATGTTTTTGAGAGCGAGGGATCACCCGTCACAGCTCGCCAGATCAGGACCAGCCAGGACCCTGTGCTATCTCTAGTAAAAAGCTGCGTCCTTAATGGGAGCTGGTTGGCTGTTCCCGGGGAAATGCAAGACGAAATTAAGCTGTTTTACCAAAGCAAGGATGAAATTTCCATCCATTCGGATTGTCTTCTATGGGGGAATCGCGTAGTTTTGCCAAAAAAAGGCAGGGAAACATTTATACGCGACCTACACAGTACCCACCCAGGCATAGTCATGATGAATGGGCTATCGCCAGGTCGCACGTTTAGTGGCCCGGCCTTGACTCAGAATTGGAGTCATGCGTACACCAATGTAACACTTGCTCACAGTTGAGCAATGCAGCAAGGGTGGCCCCACTGAGTCTATGGTCATGGCCCTCCAAACCGTGGTCCAGGGTCCACATAGATTTTGCTGACCCCTTTCTCGGAAAGACGTTCCCAGTAGCAGTGGACACTTACTCTAAATGGATTGAATGTATAATGTCATCATGTACGTCCACTGCCACCATTGAAAGCCTCTGGGCCATGTTCACCACCCATGGTTTGCCCGACGTCCTTGTTAGTGACAATGGACCATGTTTCACCAGCTCGGAATTCAACAAGTTCATGACCCGCAATGGCATCAAACATGTCAGGTCTGCCCCATTTAATCCCGCATCCAATGGTCAAGCGGAACAAGCAGTCCAAACTATCAAGCAGAGCTTGAAACGCATGATGGACGGTTCCCTGCAGACCTGGTTATCTCAGATTCTGCTCAGCTACTGGACGCAACCTCACTCACTTACTGGTGTTCCCCCTGGAGAATTGTTAATGAAGAGAGCACTCAAAACCAGGCTCTCCTTAGTCCACCCGAATCTCAATGATCATGTAGAAACCCAGCGTCACCGGCATAACGTGTACAACGATCGCGCGGCTGTATCACGTGACATTGAGGTTAATGACCCTGTGTTTGTTCTTAATTACGGTCATGGTCCCAAATGGGTTGTTGGCACTGTTTTAGCCAAGGAGGGGAATAGAGTGCTTATTGTCAAACTTTTGAATGGACAAACGTGCAGAAAGCATTTGGATTAGACCAAACTGCAATTCACTGACAACCGAGAGTTTGAAGAGGACATTACCATCATTGATCCACCCACACACACCCAACCAGCAATCGACCTCACGGTCAACCACAAGGATGAACCCACCATGCCCGACAGTCTGATCAGACCAGCCGCGTAGCAATGCAGCAATGATCTGACCAATTCACCCATGCCAGGACTTCAACTCAG
This sequence comes from Pristiophorus japonicus, assembly GCF_044704955.1. Taxonomy (NCBI): domain Eukaryota; kingdom Metazoa; phylum Chordata; class Chondrichthyes; family Pristiophoridae; genus Pristiophorus; species Pristiophorus japonicus. Next base: position 101,122,101 of record NC_091981.1, read on the forward strand.
GTGATCAACCCAGGCACATAGAGCCTGGATCACCTCAACTTGTAAATAACTTGTATGTAAGACTTTGGGGGGGAATGATGTTATGTATGTAAACTTTACTAGTGTGTAAGACTTGCCTCCAGGGGGTGCACCTGTTGGAGACCCAAGGGTCACCAGCACACTCTGGGAAAGCAGGTATAAAAGGCAGTCTACCATGCTGCTTCCTCACTCTGGAGTTACATTAAAGAGACCAAGGTCACAACAGTTTGAGCTTACAGTATACAGTCTTGTGGAGTTATTCTAAACATAACAAGTAGCTTAGCCAGTCACGTGATGTTCACAAGACTCAATAACATCCCAGTCAGTTGGGCCTAGGTCATCCACGATGAGGTATGCAGTTGTGAGCCTAGTGGATGAACTGATAATGTGTGGTGTGATTGTTAAACCTTTGTTAATAAACCAGCTAGTTCTTAATTGCAATGTGTTGCTATGAATTCTTAAACAAAGAACCAATGAAGTTGCGAGTTGAGAAAAAAAATGGCTGACTTACCGATAGCGGCATCTCTGCCACAATCTTATGCCCGGCACCCCGCTCGTCCAGGTAGAGACCCGTTTCTTCCCCCAGGGTCGGCAGCTTGATCATCCCCTTTAATGAAGGGATGGGCCCTGTCTACGCGGCAGAACTACGCATCTTATCGCATAGCGCTGCACCCCTCATTGAATTCTTTCGCCCCACTCACACCCCACAGAGCAAGTGGAGTGCGCTATTTTGCGTTTCACTTACTGTTGGGCAGCAGTAACCCGCCTGCTGCAGGAAATTCCGCCTCGCAATTGCTACCGCCCCCAAATGGGGTGCTATGCAATTTCCCCCCTACTGTCTTGATTAATAGTGAATACATTAGGAACAGACAAGAAAAATTACACAAGGATTCTCCCTAGCCTCCACAAGAGGATAATCCCATAGACCACACAAAGGCGATTGATACTCTGCCACCAAACAAGTTGGAGCTGCAGTTCAGAGGCTAAAAGCACACAAAGTCCCAGGTATTGATGTTAATTCCAGGCAAGCTGATAAAGAGAAGGAAACAAAATTACCTGAGAGTTCACTAAGTTCCATAGGAAACATAAGATACAGTTAGACAAATGTATGTAACAGTATCTAAGGAGACTTGCAAGTCAGAAACAGAAATATATGTTTTTTTTTTAATTTAATAAATCTAGTTATCACAAATCTACATAAGAAAGCAGTCAAACATTTAACAACTAATGGATAAGATATGAACACATTTTTGAGGTTTTTAAATTAAAAGATTGTACACTGTTTTAAATACTGGTGTAGTTGTAGTGCATTTTCTTAAAATAATATTTGCAGGAGGAAACATTGATGATATATTTGTGCCCCTTTGTACAGCAGTTTTATACACTTCGCAATCAGGATGACCAGAGCCGGGGAACAGAACAGCTAGACACAAATAAGCAGAGGCTTTCCCATGTTTTCCTGGGGGTTCATTGGGTCACTTTTTTTGTGCCGTTGGAGGCAGTTAATGGTGTGCTCCTTTTTTTCATCTGGCATCAGCACTTCCCTCGGTGTAAAAGGGCTTGTTTTTAGTTAATTGGGAAGGGGTTGGGTTGACATTTCTGTGGGCCACTGGAAAGGGGTCCAGATTGCTGGAAAGTGAACATTTAATAACCTGATGCATAGCTGAAAATGAGAGCGAGCTACAGGAACTGGTGGACAGATTGGCCATTGTAAGCAGCTGTTATGTAACTAAGGTGGACATCAAGTAAACAAAGATAATGGTATGTAACAAGAGATTAACAGATATGGACGTACATATAAACAAAGAGGACTTAAATAGTCAGCAGATTTCACTATTTGAGATTCAAGTTCACAGAGCACAAAAAAAGTTCATAAGAGATAAGACTTAGACTGTCCCAGCAAAATTTGGACAGAAAGAGCATATTTTGCTGAATAAGAGGGAGATTGCTTTAAATTATGATGTGGCCAGTAGCTTTTGATGGATAAGAAGTATGGGCAGTCCAAAAGAGGGACACTCCAATGTTGCAAACCTTTTTGATGCACGGATACAGAAAGAGCGTCAGTGTCCCATGGGCCATTTAGAATATTAAATATATTGGAAACAGAGCCAGAAGGGAAGGAGGTCACTTAGGCAAGGTGATCATGATGGGAGAAACCAAATGTCAAAAACCAAGAAGACGATGAGATGATACACGTAACTAGACAGGAATGCCAATCAAACTGGCAATGGCAACAGCACATGACAGACAACATTGGTGCCGGATCATGGGTGATTATCTTCAGACATGATGGCGACACTCAAAAGAAGGAAATTCCTGGAATAGCCCATTTTACAAACTAGGTAACTCTAACTTTATACAGAACAAATCTTTGCAGATGTTTTTTAACCTTCCCTCTTTTAGTTTGAATTCCAGGTTGCTGAGTCTTACTGACCAGCAAAGTCCTAGCTTCAGTCTTTGACTTGTGCTGAGTTGTCTAATCTGATTCAGGACAGCATTGGAAGTAGTATAATTGGCCGGGCAGCCCCTAAACGAGGGAGGAGAAAAAAAAACTTAGCTGGGACCCTCCTCCTGACCCCCAAGTAGTGGCTCCTACTTGCAAGCACAGGCTAAAAGCTTGACTATAATGTTTCACTGCTTTGGGAATAGAAGTAAAGGGGGAAACAGAAGGGAAAAACTGAAGAAAAAGAAGTTATTCAGTTAGCTCACTGCATCACTGAACATATTGCTGTCTATACGTTTGCTTTCAAACCTGATAAAGAATTGTTCAGGCAATGAATAAGTTGAGAAGATGAGTGGAGATCATGGCTGAGTCAACCCATGACATTATTAATGGACCCATCCATGAAAGCAGGGAAAAGCATATATCGGTCAATAAAACTAAAGATATATATTCAGGATTATTAACCTTATGAACATTATTACTCTTATAAGGAATCCATTATCTTTCAGAATCTAAAGTTTGCCATTTGTAACTTAGATTGGTGATTCATTTTAAAGGTCAGCACACATTTTGTAGAACAGATAATGAGACAAAATGATACCGACAACACAAATTTCCCTTTGCGCCATACTGACTGTAAATCAAGCAGCGAAACAGACTTACTCAGCCGTGAAATATTTGCTGCGTGAATACAGAGTGAAAGCAACTTAGGGGAAATTTATCTCACAGGGGAAGTGGTAAGAGGAATAGGCAACAGATACAAACCAAATTCCCATTGAAGAAAAGTGTGAATGCAATGGTCTTAATAGTTTTTAAATTACATGGCAAAACAGCGCAGCTGGCAGCAGCTGTAACAGATAACTCATGAGATAAAAGAAAAAATGCAAATGCTCGAAATATGAAATAAAATAGGATGTGCTAGAAATGCATTGCATGTCGATCAGCATCTAAAAGAGAAAGGCAGGTTAATATGTTGGATGGGTCCCTTATTTTGACTAATGAATTTGACCATGGTGGGAATACAAAAGGTCATGCTGGATGTCAAGAGGCAAGCTCAGGGTCTCTTCGCAAAGCGTAATGTGACATAAGAATATAAGAAATAGGTGCAGGAGTAGCAGTATGCCATATGGCCCATCGAGCCTGATGTGCCATTCAATAGTCTGAAAATAACTTTTTTTTCCAAATGTTTTCAAACACAATTGCTATTAGCCAATGAGACTTTAACTTGGAAATTACTGTTCATGATATTATCATAAGAATGTTTAATATTCTTGTATCAAATTCCTGTCTCCTCTATTTTAAATGGCATTAATTCATTCATAATGGATTGGAACTCTTACATATGGCGTACACTTCTTGTGTTTCACTTGCATCATGTGATGCTTTCCCCATCACATTTGGTTGATAACATATTTGTTATAAATTTATCTTGTGTGGGAGATCTGCTAGTTTATTTTAAAATTGACAGCATTAGTTGCAGTAATTTCCAGTCTTTGGCACTTTCATAAAAAGAGATAAATCATTCCTTTTTATAAGAATCAAACTTCTTTAAAAATGTTAGCAGTTTTAAAATAATTCTTTTGGTTTCTTTCTTTGTTTATCTTCTGTGCATGATATATGGACTTTTCACCACTGCTACCGCCAACATTACCCGTAGAACAGATCAAGACATCTGGTTCTGTGTGGCCACAGGCTAGTGTAGGGTGTGGAAGAGATGAAAACACAAATTAACCAATGGTGAGAGGTGTAATCAAAGTGAAGTGGGGAAAGCACTAATACCACACATCTGGAATATTCGTATTTTTTATTTGTTAAAAAAACATCCATTTATCTCCAGATGCATTACATAAGAAACATTATAATTGCTGGAATATAAATAATCACTTTAAATGAAGCGCCATTAATATACCAAAGCATGACCTCAGGCCTCATAACTAAAGACTACAAAAGGATAAATGGATTAGGTAGACCAAGATCACTCCTTATTTACTTTGTGCAAAATAAACACCTGCTACACAGCTATTTATTTTACAAAACACGTTGTGTGGTTTTCAGGATTCACGTTTTAAATTAATTAAGTTGGTATTTGATCCATTTTATGCATAATTCTAGCATTCAAAGTAGATAACAGCATAGAGTAACTAAGGTTCAACATTGGGTTAAGCAGCAATGCACAGCACGATACTCAACATTAGGCTTCAGAATCATCTCAGAAGCTGAGAAATGGTCAAGAAAGTACAAAAACAATAGAGTAGTCATAGTAGGGGATTTCAACTACCCTAATATTAACTGGGATAGAATCAGCGCAAAAGGTACAGAGGGCACAGAATTCTTTAAAAAAATTCACGAAAATGTTTCAGCCAGTACGTAGCAAGCCCAACAAGAGAGGGGGTGATTCTAGACTTAGTTTTAGGGAAATAAGCTGGACAGGTGGAAGGGGTATCAGTGAGAGAGCATTTTGGTGGTAGTGATCATAACTCAGTCAGTTTTAGTATAGTTGTGGAGCAGGGGAGTGGAAGGAGCAATGTGACGGCCTGATCCAGCAGTCTGCGTGGCCCCCGGCCTGCGAGCACCATTGGAGCAGGCCGGGGAGCGAAAGGAGCAGCCTGGTGGCATACCACTCCAGGGAGCAGCAAGTGCTGGAGCAGGAGAGCAATGGCAGCGAAGAGGACGACTAGATTGGACGTCACCAAGATCCAGACCAGCGTGGAGCAGGTACAGCAGGAGCGGCGAGGTCAGGGCGAAGGAGAGGCGAGAGATTGTAGAGGGGCGTGATCGGGGCTCAGGAGAGGCGTGAGTTCGGGGCCCAGAAGAGGTGAGGGCCCAGGGGCAGCACGGGCCAGCCCACACTGCGATATGGGTGCACACTTGGTCCGTGCAGCAGAGCTGGTCTCCAGTCGTCTTTGTTAATCCTTGCCACTGGACCAAGACCTAGCTCTGTCAAGCCCGTGTAGTGGCTGGTGTGCAATGGCCACCACACGATAAAAAAATCCACACACAGACATCTTCCACCCTTCAAGATTTAGTTTCGGACCTGGAATATTAGATCCTTCATTGAAATACCTGTGAACTTTTTGGCGTGGAAGCAAGTCATCCTCGACTCGAGGGACTGCCTATGATGATGATGATGAGTTATAGAAAAGGACAAAGATAGACCATGAGTAAAAGTTCTCAATTGAGGAAAGGCCAGTATTACTAAGCTGAGATGTGATCAACATTCCCTATAATCTGCGCAGCCCAGGATTGGCTTTTTTAATGTTAACTTTCACACATGCATGAAACTGTGAATGGGCCGCACAGCCGCTTAAAGTGTCTGCTCACCAAAAAAAAATGAGGGAACATTGGATGTGATTTAGCAAAAGTGGACTGGAAACAGCAACTTGAAGGGAAATCAGTGTTAGAGCAGTGGGAGGCATTCAAGGAGGAGATAGTGAGAGCTCAGAGCAAATAAGAACATAAGAACATAAGAATTAGGAACAGGAGTAGGCCATCTAGCCCCTCGAGCTTGCTCCGCCATTCAACAAGATCATGGCTGATCTGGCCGTGGACTCAGCTCCACTTACCCGCCCGCACCCGTAACCCTTAATTCCTTTATTGGTTAAAAATCTATCTATCTGTGACTTGAATACATTCAATGAGCTAGCCTCAACTGCTTCCTTGGGCAGAGAATCCCACAGATTCACAACCCTCTGGGAGAAGAAATTCCTTCTCAACTCGGTTTTAAATTGGCTCCCCCGTATTTTGAGGCTGTGCCCCCTAGTTCTAGTCTCCCCTACCAGTGGAAACAACCTCTCTGCCTCTATCTTGTCTATCCCTTTCATTATTTTAAATGTTTCTATAAGATCACCCCTCATCCTTCTGAACTCCAACGAGTAAAGACCCAGTCTACTCAATCTATCATCATAAGTTAACCCCCTCATCTCCGGAATCAGCCCAGTGAATCGTCTCTGTACCCGCTCCAAAGCTAGTATATCCTTCCTTAAGTAAGGTGACCAAAACTGTATGCAGTACTCCAGGTGCGTCCTCACCAATACCCTATATAGTTGCAGCAGGATCTCCTTGCTTTTGTACTCCATCCTTCTCGCAATGAAGGCCAACATTCCATTCGTCTTCCTGATTACCTGCTGCACCTGCAAACTAACTTTTTGGGATTCATGCACAAAGACCCCCAGGTCCCTCTGCACCTCAGCATGTTGTAATTTCTCCCCATTCAAATAATATTCCCTTTTACTGTTTTTTTTTCCCAAGGTGGATGACCTCACACTTTCCGACATTGTATTCCATCTGCCAAACCTTAGCCCATTCGCTTCACCTATCTAAATCTCTTTGCAGCCTCTCTGTGTCCTCTACACAACCCGCTTTCCCACTAATCTTTGGGCCATCTGCAAATTTTGTTACACTACACTCTGCCCCCTCTTCCAGGTCATCTATGTATATTGTAAACAGTTATGGTCCCAGCACCAATCCCTGTGGCACACCACTAACCACCGATTTCCAACCCGAGAAGGACCCATTTATCCCGACTCTCTGCTTTCTGTTCGCCAGCCAATTCTCTATCCATGCTAATACATTTCCTCTGACTCCGCATACCTCTATCTTCTGCAGTAACCTTTTGTGTGGCACCTTATCGAATGCCTTTTGGAAATCTAAATACACCACATCCATCGGTACACCTCTATCCACCATGCTCGTTATATCCTCAAAGAATTCCAGTAAATTCGTTAAACATGATTTTCCCTTCATGAATCCATGCTGCGTCTGCTTGATTGCACTATTCCTATCTAGATGTCCCACTATTTCTTCCTTAATGATAGTTTCAAGCATTTTCCCCACTACAGATGTTAAACTAACCGGCATATAAACAGAGGCGTTACATTAGCTGCTTTCCAATCCGCTGGTACCTCCCCAGAGTCCAGAGAATTTTGGTAGATTATAACGAATGCATCTGCTATAAATTCCGCCATCTCTTTTAATACCCTGGGATGAATTTCATCAGGACCAGGGGACTTGTCTACCTTGAGTCCCATTAGCCTGTCCAGCACTACCTCCCTCGTGATAGTGATTGTCTCAAGGTCCTCCCTTCCCACATTCCCGTGACCAGCAATTTTTGGCATTATTTTTGTCTCTTCCACTGTGAAGACCGAAGCAAAATAATTGTTTAAGGTCTCAGCCATTTCCACATTTCCCATTATTAAATCCCCCTTCTCATCTTCTAAGGGACCAACATTTACTTTATCACTCTTTTCCGTTTTATATATCTGTAAAAGCTTTTACTATCTGTTTTTATGTTTTGCGCAAGTTTACCTTCGTAAACTATCTTTCCTTTCTTTATTGCTTTTTTAGTCATTCTTTGCTGTTGTTAAAAATGTTCCCAATCTTCTCATTTCCCAATAACCTTGGCCACCTTATACGCATTGGCCTTTAATTTGATACTCTCCTTTATTTCCTTGGTTATCCACGGCTGGTTAGCCCTTCTCTTACCGCCCTTTTTTTTCACTGGAATATATTTTTGTTGCACACTATGAACGGGCTCCTTAAAAGTCCTTCACTGTTCCTCAATTGTGCCACCGTTTAGTCTGTGTTTCCAGTCTACGTTAGCCAACTTTGCCCTCATCCCACTGTAGTCCCCTTTGTTTAAGCATAGTACGCTCGTTTCTGACACAACTTCCTCACCCTCAATCTGTATTACAAATTCAACCATACTGTGATCACTCATTCCGAGAGGATCTTTTACTAGGAGATCATTTATTATTCCTGTCTCATTACACAGGACCAGATCTAAGATAGCTTACTCCCTTGTAGGTTCTGTAACATTCTGCTCTAAGAAACAATCCCATATGCATTTTATGAATTCCTCCTCCAGGCTACCCCGTGCGATTTGATTTGACCAATCGATATGTAGGTTAAAATCTCCCATGACTACTGCCGTTCCTTTTTCACATGCCTCCATTATTCCCTTGATTATTGCCCGCCCCACCGTGAAGTTATTATTTGGGGGCCTATAAACTACGCCCACCAGTGACTTTTTCCCCTTACTATCTCTAATCTCCACCCACAATGATTCAACATTTTGTTCATTCAAGCCAATATTGTCTCTCACAACTGCCCTGATATCATCCTTTATTAACAGAGCTACCGCACCTCCTTTCCCTTCTTGTCTATCTTTCCGAATCGTCAGATACCCCTGTATGTTTAATTCACAGTCTTGGCCACCCTGCAACTATGTTTCTGTAATGGCCACCAAATCATACCCATTTGTAATGATTTGTGCCGTCAACTCATTTAGTTATTTCAAATGCTACGTGCGTTTAGGTAGAGTGTTTTAATCCTAGTTTTTAAACCATGATTTTTAATTTTGACCTCTCCTGCAGTCCCTTTATATTCAATGGCCCTTTTTGTTTGTTGCCTTGGGTTTCTCTGTCCTCCACTTTTACTCATCTCCTTTCTGTCTTTTGCTTTTGTCTCCTTTTTGTGTCCCTCTGTCTCCCTGCATTGGTTCCCATCCCCCTGCCATATTAGTTTAACTCCTCCCCAACAGCACTAGCAAACACTCCCCCTAGGACATTGGTTCCGGTCCTGCCCAGGTGCAGACTGTCCGGTTTGTACTGGTCCCACCTCCCCCAGAACCGGTTCCAATGCCCCGGGAATTTGAATCCCTCCCTTCTGCACCACTGCTCAAGCCACGTATTCATCTGAGCTATCCTGCGATTCCTACTCTGACTAGCACGTGGCACTGGTAGCAATCCCGAGATTACTACTTTTGAGGTCCTACGTTTTAATTTAGCTCCTCGCTCCTTAAATTCGTCTCGTAGGACCTCATCCCTTTTTTTACCTATATCGTTGTTACCAATGTGCACCACGACAACTGGCTGTTCACCCTCCCTTTTCAGAATGTCCTGCACCCGCTCCGAGACATCCTTGACCCTTGCACCAGGGAGGCAACATACCATTCTGCAGTCTCGGTTACGGCCGCAGAAACGCCTATCTATTCCCCTTACAATCGAATCCCCTATCACTATCGCTCTCCTACTCTGTTTCCTGCCCTCTTGTGTGTGGGGGGGAGGGGTTTGCACAAAGAAAAACTCCCAAATCTAGAGCCTCCTGGATGTCAAGGAGCACACAGGGCAGGGTAAGGCAAAGAAGGAAAGCTTATGTCAGATACTGAGAGCTCAATACTGCAAGAAAGCCTAGAGGAGTATAGAAAGTGCAAAGGTGAAAATAAAAAGGAAATTAGGAAAGCAAAGAGAGTGAATTTGGCAAGTCAAATCAAGGAAAACCCAAAGATATTTTATGAATACATAAAGAGCAAGAGGATAATGAAGAAAAGAGTAGGGCCTATTAGAGACCAAACAGGTAACCTGTGTGTGGAGGTGGAAGACATGGATATGGTCCTTAACGAATACTTTCCTTCTGTCTTCACAAAAGAGAGGGGCGATGCAGACATTGTCGTTAAGGAAGCGGAGTGTGAAATAATAGGTGAGATAAACATAGTGAGAGAGGAAGTATTAAGGGAATTAGCATCTTTGAAAGTAGTTAAATTTACAGGCCCGGAAGAAATGCATCCCAGGCTGTTAAGAGAAGCAAGGGAGGAAATAGCAGAGGGTCTGATTTTCATTTTCCAATCCTCTTTGGCTACAGGTGTGGTGCCGTAGGATTGGGGAACTGGTAATCTTATACTGTTGTTTAAAAAGGCAGAAAAGGATAGACCGAGTAATTACAGCCAATGAGCAAATTATGGTGGGCAAATTATTAAAAAACAATCTGAGGGACAGTATTAATCATCGTTTAGAAAGGCATGGATTAATCAAAGATAGGTAAAAAGGAGAAGGTAACAAGGAGGGTCGATGAGGGTAGCACATATGATGTCGTCTGCATGGATTTTAGCAAAGTTTTTGACAAGGTCCCACATGGCTGACTGATTAGAAAAGTAAAAGCCCATGAGATCCAAGGGAAAATGGCAAGTTGGATCCAAAATTGGTTCGATGGCAGAAAGCAAAGGATAATGGTCAATGGTTATTTTTGTGACTGGAAGGTGGTTTTCAGTGGGGTTCCACAGGGCTCAGTACTAGGTTCCTTGCTTTTTGTGGTATATATCAATGATTTAGACTTCAATGTAGGGAGCATGATCAAGAAGTTTGTAGATGATACAAAAATTGGCTGTGTGGTTGATAGTGAGAAAGAAAGCTGTAGACTGCAGGAAGATATCAATGGACTGCTCATGTGGGCAGAAAAATAGCAAATGGAATTCAATCTGGAGAAGTGTGAGGTATTGTAATGTATTTGGGGAGAGCCAACAAGGCAAGGGAATACACCATAATGGCAAGATACTGAGAAGTGTAGAGATACAGAGGGACCTTGGAGTGTATGTCCACATATCCCTGAAGGTAGCAGGACAGGGAAATATGGTGGTTATGGAGGCATACGGAATACTTGCCTTTATTAGCTGAGGCATAGAATATAAGAGCAGGGTGGTTATGCTTGAACTGTATAAAACATTAGTTAGAGCACAGCTAGAGTACTGCATACAGTTCTGGACACCACATTACAGGAACAATGTGATTGCACTACAAAGGGTAGGGGAGCTATACAAGGATGTTACCAGGACTGGAGAAGTTTAGCTATGAGGAAAGATTGGATAGACTAAGGTTGTTTTCTTTGGAACAGAGGAGGCTGAGTGGAGATTTAATTGAGGTGTATAAAATTATGAGGGGGTGAGATAGAGTGGATATGAAGGACCTATTTTCCTTAGCAGAGAGATCAATAACCAGGGGGCATAGATTTAAAGTAATTAATAGAAGGATTAGAGAAGAGTTGAAATATAGAAAATAGGTGCAGGAGTGGGCCATTTGGCCCTACAAGCCTGCACCACCATTCAATAAGATCATGGCTGATCATTCACCTCAGTACCCCTTTCCTGCTTTCTCTCCATACCCCTTGATCTCTTTAGCTGTAAGGGCCATATCTAACTCCCTCTTGAATATATCCAATGAACTAGCATCAACAACTCTTTGCGGCAGGGAATTCCACAGGTTAACAACTCTCTGAGTGAAGAAGTTTCTCCTCACCTCAGTCCTAAATGGCCTACCCCTTATCCTTAGACTGTGTCCCCTAGTTCTGGACTTCCCCAGCATCTGGAACATTCTTCCCGCATCTAACCTGTCCCGTCCCATCAGAATCTTATACGTTTCTATGAGATCCCCTCTCATCCTTCGAAACTCCAGTGTATAAAGGCCCAGTTGATCCAGTCTCTCCTTATATGTCAGTCCAGCCATCCCGGGAATCAGTCTGGTGAACCTTCCGTGCACTCCCTCAATAGCAAGAACGTCCTTCCTCAGATTAGGAGACCAAAACTGAACACAATATTCCAGGTGAGGCCTCACCAAGGTCCTGTACAATTGCAGTCAGACTGCCCTGCTCCTATACTCAAATCCCCTTGCTATGAAGGCCAACATGCCATTTGCCTTCTTCACAGCCTGCTGTACCTGCATGCCAACTTTGAATGACTGATGAACTATGACACCCATGTCTCATTGCACCTCCCCTTTTCCTAATCTGCCGCCATTCAGATAATATTCTGCCTTCGTGTTTTTGCCACCAAAGTGGATGACCTCACATTTATCCACATTATAATGCATCTGCCATGCATTTGCCCACAAACCTAAACTGTCCAATTCACCCTGCAGCCTCATAGCATCCTCCTCACAGCTCACACCGCCACCCAGTTTAGTGTCATCTGCAAACTTGGAGATATTATACTCAATTCCATCATCCAAATCATTAATGTATATTGTAAAGAGCTGGGGTCCCACCACTGAGCCCTGCGGCACTCCACTAGTCACTGCCTCCCATTCCAAAAAGGACCCGTTTATCCCGACTCTCTGCTTCCTGTCTGCCTGTAGTGCAATTCTCTATCCACGCCAGTACATTACTCCCAATACCATATGCTTTGATTTTGCACACCAATCTCTGATGTGGGACCTTGTCAAAGGCCCTTTGAAAGTACAAATATACCACATCTACTGGTTCTCCCTTGTCCACTCTACTAGTTACATCTTCAAAAAATTTCAGAAGATTTGTAAAGCATGATTTCCCTTTCATAAATCCATGCTGACTTGGTCCGATCCTGTCACTGCTTTCCAAATGCACTGCTATTTCATCCTTAATAATTGATTCCAACATTTTCCCCACTACTGATGTCAGGCTAACCGGTCTATAATTACCCATTTTCTCTCTCCCTCCTTTTTTAAAAAGTAGTGTTACATTAGCTACCCTCCAGTCCATAGGAACTGATCCAGAGTTGATAGACTGTTGGAAAATGATCACCAATGCATCCACTATTTCTAGGGCCACTTCCTTAAGTACTCTGGGATGCAGACAATCAGGCCCCGGGGATTTATCAGCCTTCAATCCCTTCAATTTCCCCAACACAATTTCCCGCCTAATAAGGATATCCTTCAGTTCCTCCTTCTCACTAGACCCTCGGTCCCCTAGTACATCTGGAAGGTTATTTGTGTCTTCCTTCGTGAAGACAGAAACAAAGTATTTGTTCAATTGGTCTGCCATTTCTTTGTTCCCCATTATAAATTCACCTGAGTCCGACTGCAAGGGACCTACGTTTGTCTTCACTAATCTTTTTCTCTTCACATATCTATAGAAGCTTTTGCAGTCAGTTTTTATGTTCCCGGCAAGCTTCCTCTTGTACTCTATCTTCCCCCTCCTAATTAAACCCTTTGTCCTCCTCTGCTGAATTCTAAATTTCTCCCAGTCTTCAGGTTTGCTGCTTTTTCTGGCCAATTTATATGCCTCTTCCTTGGATCTAACACTATCCTTAATTTCCCTTGTTAGCCACGGTTGAGCCACCTTCCCTGTCAACCCTTTAAGTATCATTTGCCAGTCTATTCTAGCCAATTCACGCCTCATGCCGTCGAAGTTAGCTTTTCTTAAGTTCAGGACCCTCGTTTCTGAATTAACTGTGTTACTCTCCATCTTAATAAAGAATTCTACCATATTATGGTCACTCTTCCCAAAGGGGCCTCGCACAACAAGGTTGCTAATTAGTCCCTTCTCATTACACATCACCCAGTCTAGGATGGCCAGCTCTCTAGTTGGTTCCTCGACATATTGGTCAAGAAAACCATCCCTATTACACTCCAGGAAATCCTCCTCCACTGCATTGCTACCAGTTTGGTTAGCCCAATCTATAGGTAAATTAAAGTTGCCCATAATAACTGCTGTATCTTTATTGCATACATCTCTTACTTCTTGTTTGATGCTGTCCCCAACCTCACTACTACTGTTTGGTGGCCTGTACACAACTCCCACCAGTGTTTTCTGCCCTTTGGTATTCCGTAGCTCCACCCATACCGATTCCACATCATCCAAGCCAATGTCCTTCCTTACTATTGCATTAATTTCCTCTTTAACCAGCAACGCCTTTTCCTTTCTGTCTATCCTTCCTGAATGTTGAATACCCCTGGATGTTGAGTTCCCAGCCTTGATCACCCTGGAGCCATGTCTCCGTGATGCCAATTACGTCATATCCATTAACTGCTATCTGCGCAGTTAATTCGTCCACCTTATTCCGAATACTGCTCGCATTGAGGCACAGAGCCTTCAGTCTTGTCTTTTTAACACACTTTGCCCCTTTAGAATTTTGCTGTAATGTGGCCCTTTTTGTTTTTTGCATTGGGTTTCTCTGCCCTCCACTTTTACTATTCTCATTTCTATCTTTTGTCTCTGCCTCCCTGCATAGGTTCCCATCCCCCTGCCATATTAGTTTAACTCCTCCCCAACAGCACGAGCAAACACTCCCCCTAGGACATTGGTTCCGGTCCTGCCCAGGTGCAGATTGTCTGGTTTGTACTGGTCCCACCTCCCCCAGAACCGGTTCCAATGCCCCAGGAATTTGAATCCCTCCCTTCTGCACCACTGCTCAAGCCACGTATTCATCTGAGCTATCCTGCAATTCCTACTCTGACTAGCAGGAGCACTTCTCCTCAGCCCCTCAATCAAATGTTCTGCTGTGATCTCCCCCCTCCCCACAATTGGCAAACCCCCTCATGATCTTCAAACCTGCCCTGTGATCTCTTCACCACCAGGATCTTTCGCCCACGATTTCTAATTAGAGTTGTTCATTGTGTGGCTTTCCACCTCCCACAGGATCAGCTACATTTATCTCCAAGGTGTCCCTGATAGACAATGCTACAGAATCTCCTTTTTTATCCACTCTGTCTTTTGCTAACACTTCTTGTCCTGAATATTGTTAGTTTCCATCCTCTGGAGTAAGCCATATTTCTGCTATTCCTGGCACATCACGGTTCTCTACTGCCACAGCCTTCTCCAGTCGTGGCATCTTATTTCTGGCATTCATGTATAGACATCTTAGTGTCGACTTGCCTTTGTTCATCCTCCCCAATGTCTGTTTCAGGTATGCCTAGCTATGTTTCAGCGTCCATGCTTGCCTGTTGAATGCTTTCCTTTATAGAATCTGACTTTTCTGGGATCCAATTTCCTCCACACACTACCCCCACCTATCTAGTTTAAATAATTCTCAACAGGTACCTCACTGCTTCTCACAAGTCTCAGGAGGCTGATTCTGCGGTCGGACAATCCTAGCACTCGCCATAATGCCTGATTTTTCATCCATTAATGGGCCTAAAATCAGGCACCACCTGCCTGCGATTTCCTGGCCAATGGTCCCTGCAAATACTGTTTGCACTGGGACCACCCAAATAGCCATTTTGCTATTATTTGATTTGGGTGGAGCCCATTTCTCCGGTAATGAGTCCTTTTCATTCTGAAAGTCTTCCCAGTTATTATTTTCACACTAGATTGACATCTGCTCATTTACTTGTTTTCTTTCCATTAGTTGATAGCCATAACCAGCCTGAACACAATATGTTCTCCTTCTTCTGCAATTTGTTTGGCTTTTATTGACATCAGAGAAATGGGGAAGGCAGTAGATGCAACACCTTAAGTGAAAGTTGCCAACATTTAGTTCGAAAGATCGGTGAAATTTATGCTGATGACTTGAATCTTGAGATTCGCTCGGCTGTAAATGCCTTTGCTATTGCTGGATATGCTCAACTATATTTACAAGGAAAGCTTGTTGGATCAGTAGCTTTGTATTCCCTTTCCTTTTCACTGTGCTGTAACTACGGCATCAGGAGAGAGAAGCTTTTCATGTTTGAAGTTAATCAAGAACTTATTTTGCATTTAACAATGTCACAAGAACATCTGAATAGTTTAGCTGAGATATTGAGCATGATGTTTGTTTCCCTAAGTAATTAACATTAGAACATAAGAAAAAAGAGGAGGCTATACGGCCACTCGAGCCTGCTCCGCCATTCAATAAGATCATAGCTGATCTTTGAAATCAACTCCACTTTCCCGCCTGATCACCATATCCATTGATTCCCCATGATTCCAAAAATCCATCGATCTCAGCCTTGAATATACTCAAAGACTCAGCATCCACAGCCCTCTGGGGCAGAGATTCACAACCCTCTGAGTGAAGGGAATGCAGCGAAGGTTCACCAGACTGATTCCAGGGATTGCTGGACTGTCATATGAGGCGAGACTGGATCAACTGGGCCTTTATTCACTGGAGTTTAGAAGGATGAGAGGAGATCTCATAGAAACGTACAAGATTCTGACGGGACTGGACAGGTTAGATGCGGGAAGAATGTTCCCAGAACCAGGGGACATAGTCTTAGGATAAGGGGTCGGCCATTTAGGACTGAGATGAGGAGAAACTTCTTCACTCAGAGAGTTGTTAACCTGTGGAATTCCCTGCCGCAGAGAGTTGTTGATGCCAGTTCATTGGATATATTCAAGAGAGGGTTAGATATGGCCCTTACGGCTAAGGGAATCAAGGGGTATGGAGAGAAAGCAGGAAACGGGTACTGAGGGGGTGATCAGCCATGATCTTAGTGAATGGTGGTGCAGGCTCAAAGGGCCGAATGGCCTACTCCTGCACCTATTTTCTATGTTTCTATGTTGCTAAGTAATTCCTCCTCATTGACTTTCAATGGCCTACCCCTTAGCCTGAGACTATGTCCCTTCGTTCTAGACACTCCAGTCGGAGAAACAACCACTCAGCATTTACCCTGTCGATCCCCTTCAGAATCTTGCATGTTTCAATGAGATCACCTCTCATTCTTTTAAACTCCAGAGAGTATAGGCCCATTCTACACAATCTCTCATCATAGGACAACCCTCTCATCCCAGGAATCAATCTAGTGAACCTTTGTTGCACCGCCTCCAAGGCAAGTATATCCTTCTTTAGAAGGGGAGACCAAAACTGTGCACAGTACTCCAGGTGTGGTCTCACCAAGGCCCTATACAATTGTAGCAAGACTTCTGAACTCTTCTATGCCAACCCCCTTGCAATAAAGGCCAACATGCCATTTGCTTTCCTTATGGCTTGCTGTACCTGTATACTTGCTTTCTGTGTTTCGTGCACAAGGACACCCAAATCTCTCTGAACATCAACATTTAACAGTTGCTCACCGTTTAAAAAATATCCTGTTTTCCTATTCTTCCTCCCAAAGTGACTAACCTCACATTTCCCTACATTATACTCCATCTGCCACCTTACTGCCCACTCATTTAGTCTATCTGTATCCCTTTGCAGGCTCTTTGTGTCCTCCTCACAGCTTACTGTCCCACCTAGCTTTGTATCTTCAGAAAACTTGGATACATTAAGGACTTTGCCTCCAGAAGAGTACAAAAGATCAATTTCTAAGTGAGTTTGTCATGTTTCAGTTGCTGGAAATGTATTCTAAATTTGTTTATTTCTTAAGTGAAAGTCCTTTTCCAACCAAAGTATTAGAGCAAGTCAAAGTGTGGGTGGGGACCCGTGTCTTAGACAACAGCCAGCAGGCCCTGAAGCTGACAACGATTAGAACTAATGGTTGCATTTCCACCTCAATTTCCAGGCACTCATCACGCCTAAGGACAGGCCTATGTCTTGAGTACAGGAAGATGCAGGTGTGGTCAGGCAGAGCACAGTTTGGGTACACCCCACCTGATTTATGCACAGGTAGTTGGGGGAGTGAGGGGTTATTAATATTCTAACTGTAACTTAATGAATGATTTATATATTGAATTTTACTGCTTTCAAATGCTCTCCCTTGAAATCTACTGCTGCCTACTACAGTACTTTAACATTTCCTTTCAGGTGCTTCCTTTTAACGTACATTGGTAAAACTTATTACATAATATTTACTGCACAGAAACAGGCCATTTGGCCTAACTGATTCATGTCAGTGTTTATGCTCCAAATGAGCCTCCTCCTACCCTACTACATCTACTTCTATCAGCATATCCTTCTATTCCTTTGTCCCTCATATACTTACCTAGCTTCCCCTTAAATGTATCTAAGCTATTCACCTCAACTACTGCACGTGGCAGCAAGTTCCACATTCTAACTACTCTTTGGGTAAAGACGTTTCTCCTAAATTCCCTATTGGATTTATTAGTGACTATCTTATATTTATGACCCCTAGTTTTGGATTCCCCACAAGTGGAAACATCTTCATTACATCTACCCTATCAAGCCCCTTCATAATTTTAAAGACCTCTATTAGGTCACTCCTCCACCTTCTGTTATTTAGAGAAAAGAGCCCCAACCTGTTCATCCTTTCCTGATGGTTCTAACCTCTCAGTTCTGGTATCAATTTGTAAGAATACACTGTTTTCTGCTGTATAAATTTTCTGGAGCACTGCCATAACTTGAACAAACTTAAAAGTTGACCAAATTTTATGTACCAGCATGCTTTGTGAGGCCAGGAGGCTAGCTGTTGAGAACCCTTTATAAATTAAAGGCTGGTGAACTCTGCAAGCTGTCTTTCTCACAGGTAAGGGAGCGAGAGACCTTGAGCGAGAGCAAACCAATTGAGCCATCACGGAAAAACGAGGAACATTTGCAGACTGTGGCCAACCTTGAAGTCACTGATCAATAACGGACTATTGATAACAAGTAATAAGCAAAATAACTACCAGTCTAGCTTAGGACATGTACGAAGTGGGCAGGTTACAAGTTTGGGGATTTATAAAAAGTGCAGACAAAAGACAGATGGGGCTGCAGTCGAGAGAGGGCAACTTAGTCAGTTGCCAGTTAAAGTCATACATCTAGCCATCAATGAACTGACCACTCGCTGGTATTTTAAAGTAAGGGAATATTACTTTATGCTGAAGTATAATCAGAGGAATTAAATGCTACAGTTCTGTGCGAACTTACTTGTAGTTTCTTGCTGTTTTTAAGTAAAAGGTTTGTTTCACAAATCCGCAGGGTTTTGTGTTGTTTGTTCTACGGGTCTGAACTCTGTATACTGTCGAACGGGGAGAGGTGAGATTTCCCCACATCCTACAGGCAGAAGGGTCGGGGGGGGGGGAGGGGGAGGGGTGGATTACCACACGTCTTACAGTATCAACCTTGCAAATCTTTTTTCCACCTTCTCCAGTGCCTCTATATCATTTTTGTAATATGGAGACCAGAACTGTGCACAGTATTCCAAGTGTGGTCGAACTAAGGTTCTATATAAGTTTCTAAGATAAAAAGTGGAATTCAATTAAAAGTGCAAGCTTCTATTTCGAGTGAAAGGAATTTGATTTAAAAATAAGAGTTAATATAACAGAATATAACTGCAGACAACTGGAAGGAGGATGGATGGGTTATGGAATTGACTCGGATGGTAGATGGACACAGAAAGACTAAAGAGAAATTTCACTGGGGCTGCAGTTAACATGGATGGATAATGGGAACTCCAGCAATCCTGTTGCAGAAAATTATGGTTAATTCTGCACTTGAACTTCTATGCACAAAAGACAGAGAAGCGGATTCATCTCTGTGCAGACTTGATTTAGATTTCTGAGGTGCAGCTGCAATGGCTCTTGTGTTCCTGATATAAATACTGAGATTTCACTAGTCTAGTCTGGCAGTTCCAATTAAATCATGTAGTGGGCTGATAGTCTGACCACATCTGTTTAATATTACAGACAGTAAACTCGGACTTGGAGAAGGCCACCCTCATCAAGTCCACAAAGCTTTGTACTCCACTCGGCCGAGATGATAGTTCTCAGAATACTAAGAGCCTATTGACGGCCTACAATCACTGGGTGCATAAAGACTCTGAAGTGATAATTAGAACCAAGCTTTCTTGGGAATTCCCACTGCATCACTATTTGTTCCATCTGCTTCTTTCACTGTAATCAGATACGATTATCATACCAAAGAGCTGTATCTTTGTAAACAAAACATTTAGGGGCCAAAATTGCCCCCTTTCCTTAAGGCCTGTTACCATCGTAAATCTGCGGCCACGCTGCGGAATGGGGTGGCCGACAACTTTTGGTGGAATGGCCGCTGATAGCCCAATTGCCCTCCCAAGTTTTCCCGGCAGTGCCCCGATCCCCTCTTTACCGTTCCGTTGCTGCCAATCGGTGTTAAGCACGTCATCACCATGCGCATCACCGATCTAACCTCCCGATGGCAACATTCCCCTCGGAAAATTTTCGGCCTGCCTGGCGGTGCCAAAACAAGCTTTTCCCCAGTAGTCCAGTGTGGCCGTGGTCTTCTGCAGCGGCAGTGCAGCTTCCCTTAAAGAGGAGGATGCACTGCTGCTGCCCCAATGGGTTTTTTTGTCGGCCGACTGCCATGTCAGCCCGGCAATTATGCACCCGGGTTCCCACTGTGGCCCAGTGGGCCGAAGTTTAAAAATCGCGAAGGCTCTCCCCTTTAAGTGAAGGGGAGAGGCGTGGTGACACGGCACAGTGATGACGCCATCGCGGCGGTGACTCTGCACCGCCCAACTTCCGTCCCCCAGTTGCTGTCACCGCCATGTCTTTGTCCCTCAGGTGTAGTCACCGCCCCTATTTACACCAACTTTTGGATCAAAACAAAAAAAAAGAGCGGAATTTTGCGAGTCAATCTGGATCGCAGCTGCGGTAAAAACCATCGGAACGGGGCGGGAGTGTCCTGTTTCGGGCGGGAGGGGGGGCAATTTCTACCCCTTAGTTTTGCTGCCAACTGCACTTTTGGTCAAATTCAGGAAACAACGTGCCCACTCCCAGAGAATTTCATTGCTTCCAATTTCTACATCAGGTTACTGATAATATACATATATTTTACATACTATGGGATCTAAATTCTGTTCCTAATGCCGGCTGATAATGGTGGTGTTAGGTGTTAACTGGGAGTTAGGTGGTTGGGAGTGGTACTGGGTGCTGTTCATGCCTGATGCTAAATTCAGTGGTCATTTTTTAAGGACGTTAAAAGGTTTCTTCCCGCCGGCTAATGCCATGGAAATCATGACATCAGTACGCATGCAACGCCTCCTTTCGCTATTCTAGTCACATTCACTTTTGCCGCCTCACTTAACAGCTGCCGACGATGACACCTGAAAAAGTTGTACTGCGCAAGGCAGAGAAACTAATCAGGGGCGTTATTTAAATGGAGTTGCAGCCGGGGCTCAGAAGTCTCAGTCAATGTTGCATTTGATGCTCGGACAGTAGGGTGTTGGCATCATACTGATGTTATCTCGTCAGATTGACTACTAGTATCTCGGACACACTGGCTTCCATATCGGGAAAATGTGAAAGTTCCATTTCACTGTGACCCGTGCCAACTGATGGGGGCAGTGATCACACACCCATCGTCCTGCGGCGTCGACTTGATAGGTGCCAGCTGCAGAAACAGCTTGTGTAAATGTGGATCCTCCCCAGAGGAAACACCCCAGTCGGCGGGGCAGGAGGCCATACACACGCAGGGTTTATCATGCGCATTACTCTTATCTTGAGATGTCCGAGGAGCAGTACTTAAGCAGGCTGAGATTCCACAAGGAGGTGGTGACGGAGCTTTGCAACCTTCTGCAGACGTTAGCATCATCATGGCGAGAAAGCAGGAATGGGGTACTGAAGTTGAATGTTCAGCCATGAACTCATTGAATGGCGGTGCAGGCTAGAAGGGCCGAATGGCCTACTCCTGCACCTATTTTCTATGTTTCTATGTTTCTATGTTTCTATCATAGGCGGTCCTTCGTATCGAGGATGATTTGATTCCACGCCAAAAAGGGATGAGTTCACAGGTGTTTCAATGAGGACCTAATATTCCAGGTCCCAAACTACATGCTGAAGGGTGAAAGGGTGCAGGCATACCTAGCAGCTGACATCAGCACCAGGACCTCGCTGTCAGTAGCAGTAAAAGTGACAGCAGCACTGAACTTCTATGCTACCGGTTCCTTCCAGTCTCCTGTAGGCGATATATGCAACATCTCGCAGTTTTCAGTACATTGCTGCATTCGGCAGGTGACAGGCGCTCTCTACAGCAAATGAATGGATTACATCAAGTTCAGCGTGTCAAAGGAAGACCAGGATGAGTGCAACCGTGGCTTTGCCAGGATAGCGAGCTTCTAAACTAGTGTTTAGTGTTTAATGAGCCATTGATTTTACGCATGTGGCATTGAGGGCCCCGGCACACAACGTAGAAATCTTTCGGAATCGCAAGGGATTCCACTCACATAACATACAGCTGGTCTGCAATCACAGGCAGATGATCCTCACTGTCAATGCCTGATATCCTGGCAGCTGCCACGATGCCTTCATCCTGCGGGAGACCACTGTGCCATGACTCTTCAAGCCACCGCATGAAGGCCGTGGCTGGCTCCTGGGTGATAAAGGATATGGTATGGCCCACTGGCCGATGACACCCCTCCGCAATCCCACCACCCCTAACGAGCCGTGCTACTACGCTAGCCATACCACAACACGGGCCATTATCGAGCAAACTATCGGGGTTCTGAAGCAGCGTTTCCACTGCTCTGGAGGGGCATTGCAGTACTCACCTGATACAGTCTGCATGTTCACCATTGTCTGCTGCATGCTGCACAACCTGGCTATTATCGGAGGCCAGCCATTACCACCAGGGATGTATGATCTATTGCAGGAGGAGGACAATGATGAGGAGGAAGATGAGGAGCATCAGCCAATGAGGAGGCAGCATAACACTGCTGCGGTTGGAAGGGCTGCTCGTCAGAGACTCATCACTCATCGATTCCAATCAATGACATGATGTGCCGAATGGCCAGCCTATACATAGAAACATAGAAAATAGGTGCGGGAGTAGGCCATTTGGCCCTTCGAGCCTGTACCACCATTCAATAAGATCATGGCTGATCACTCCTTCAGTACCCCTTTCCTGCTTTCTCTCCATACCCCTTGATCCCCTTAGCCATAAGGGCCATATCTAACTCCCTCTTAAATATATCCAATGAACTGGCATCAACAACTCTTTGCGGCAGGGATTTCCACAGGTTAACAACTCTCTGAGTGAAGAAGTTTCTCCTCATCTCAGTCCTAAATGGCCTACCACTTATCCTAATACTGTGTCCCCTGGTTCTGGACTTCCCCAACATTGGGAACAAGCTACCCGCATCTAACCAATTCCGTCCTGTCAGAATCTTGTATGTTTCTATGAGATCCCCTCTCATCCTTCTAATCTCCAATGTATAAAGGCCCAGTTGATCCAGTCTCTCCTCATATGTCAGTCCAGCCATCCCGGGAATCAGTCTGGTGAACCTTCACTGCATTCCCTCAATAGTAAGAACGTCCTTCCTCAGATTAGGAGACCAAAACTGAACACAATATTCCAGGTGAAGCCTTACCAAGGCCCTGTACAACTGCAATAAGACCTCCCTACTCCTATACTCAAATCTCCAAGCTATGAAGGCCAACATACCATTTGCCTTCTTTACCACCTGCTGTACCTGTATGCCAACTTTCAATGACTGATGAACCATGACACCCAGGTCTCGTTGCACTTCTGCTTTTCCTAATCTGCCACCATTCAGATAATATTCTGTCTTTGCGTTTTTGCCCCCAAAGTTATCCACATTATACTGCATCTGCCATGCATTTGCCCACTCACCTAACCTGTCCAAGTCACCCTGCAGCCTCTTAGTGTCCCCGCCACAGCTCACACTGCCACCCAGTTTAGTGTCATCTGCAAACTTGGAGATATTACACTCAATTCCTTCATCCAAATCATTGATGTATATTGTGAAGAGCTGGGGTCCCAGCACTGAGCCCTGCGGCACTCCACTAGTCACTGCCTGCCATTCTGAAAAGGACACGTTTATCCCGACTCTCTGCTTCCTGTCTGTTCAACCAGTTCTCTATCCATGTCAGTATATTACCTCCAATATCATGTGCTTTGATTTTGCACACCAATCTCTTAGGTGGGATCTTGTCAAAAGCCTTTTGAAAGTCCAAATACACCACATCCACTGGTTCTCCCTTGTCCACTCTACTAGTTACATCCTCAAAAAATTCCAGAAGATTTGTCAAGCATGATTTCCCCTTCATAAATCCATGCTGACTTGGACCGATCCGGTCACTGCTTTCCAAATGTGCTGCTATTTCACCCTTAATAATTGATTCCAACATTTTCCCCACCACTGATGTCAGGCTAACCGGTCTATAATTAGCCGCTTTCTCTCTTCCTTTTTAAAAAGTGGTGTTACATTAGCTACCCTCCAATCCATAGGAACTGATCCAGAGTCGATAGACTATTGTAAAATGATCACCAATGCATCTACTATTTCAAGGCCCACTTCCTTAAGTACTCTGGGATGCAGACTATCAGGCCCCGGGGATTTATCGGCCTTCAATCCCATCAATTTCCCGAACACAATTTCCCGTTAATAAGGATATCCTTCAGTTCCTCCTTCTCACTAGACCCTCGGTCCCCTAGTATTTCCGGAAGGTTATTTGTGTCTTCCTTCGTGAAGACAGAACCAAAGTATTTGTTCAATTGGTTTGCCATTTCTTTGTTCCCCATTATAAATTCACTTGAATCCGACTGCAAGGGACCTATGTTTGTCTTCACAAGTCGTTTTCTCTTCACATAGCTATAGAAGCTTTTGCAGTCAGTTTTTATGTTCTCTGCAAGCTTCTTCTCGTACTCTATTTTCCCCCTCTTAATTAAACCCTTGGTCCTCATCTGCTGAATTCTAAATTTCTCCCTGTCCTCAGGTTTGCTGCTTTTACTGGCCAATTTATATGCCTCTTCCTTGGATTTAACACTATCCTTAATTTCGCTTGTTAGCCACGGTTGAGCCACTTTCCCCGTTTTATTTTTACTCCAGACAGGGATGTACAATTGCTGAAGTTCATCCATGTGATCTTTAAATGTTTGCCATTGCCTATCCACCGTCAACCCTTTAAGTATCATTTTCCAGTCTATTCTAGCCAATTCACACCTCAAACTATCGAAGTTACCTTTCCTTGAGTTCAGGACCCTAGTTTCTGAATTAACTGTGTGACTCTCCATCTTAATTTTTTTTTTTTAATTTCAAAATATACTTTATTCATATAAAAATTTGTACAGTACATTCAAAAGCAGTTCAGTACATTTAGCTGTGGTCAGCAATCCCATACACTACATTTGGGTGCTGATGGCAGTTCCGTTCGATACATTTCCTTGCTTTTCAGTTCAAGTACAATTCGGTACAATACGGGATCCATTGTAGTACATTCAACAAATTATATGTGTCATTATACAGTACACGGAATGGGTGACGGTACATTTACATTTTTCTTTTCAACGTGCATTACAAAACAGACCTTGCATTGTACGTGGCACTACATAGGTGTTTACAAATCATGGTGCCCCATGTACACAAAAAGGAGGTTACAAGTACAGCCCGAGGGGAGTTTTGTACTGATTCCTGCCCCTGGGTTTACCGTGGCAGAAGGGCTTTAAACTGTGGCCCTTCCCCACCGTGCCTTTGCGGCGACTGCACCAATTTTAAGTGCGTCCCTCAGCATGTAATCCTGGATCTTGGATTGCGCCAGTCTGCAACACGCAGACGTGGATATCTGCTTGCTCTGGATGACCAGCAAGTTTCGGCAAGACCAAAGAGCGTCTTTGACCGAGTTGATGGCCCTCCAGCAGCAGGTGATGTCTGTCTCGGTGTGTGTCCCTGGGAACAGCCCGTAGAGCACAGAGTCCTGTGTTACGGAGCTGCTCGGGATGAATCTCGACAACAACCACTGCATCTCTTTCCAAACCTGCCTTGCGAAGGCGCAATCCTGAAGGAGATGGGTGACAGTCTCGTCCACCCCGCAGCCAACTCGGGGGCACCGTGCCGTGTTGCTGAGATGTCGGCTGTGCATGAACGCTCTGATGGGTAAGGCCCTCCTCACCGCCAACCAAGCTACTCTTGGTGCTTGTGTGAAAGCTCTGGCGATGAGACATTCTGCCAAACGAGTTCGACAGTCCACTCAGGGAACCACCCGACAGGGTCCACCGTCTCTTTCTTTCATAGGGCGTCCAGGACGTTACGTGCTGACCACTGTTTTATGGCCTTGTGGTCAAAGGGGTTTTTTGTGAAAAACTTTTCCACGGAGGACAGGTGGACAGGCATGGTCCAACTGGTGGGGGCGTTTCACGGCAGCGTGGCCAGGCCCATCCTTCGCATCAATGGGGACAGTTAGAACCTCAGCACGTAGTGACACTTGGTGTTTGCGTACCGGGTACGCAATAAAGAATTCTACCATGTTATGGTCACTCTTCCCCAAGGGGTCCCGCACAACAAGATTGCTAATTAGTCCTTTCTCATTACACATCACCCAATCTAGGATGGCCAGCTCCCTGGTTGGTTCCTCGACATATTGGTCTAGAAAACCATCTCTAATACACTCCAGGAAATCCTCCTCCACCGCATTGCTACCAGTTTGGTTAGCCCAATCAATATGTAAATTAAAGTCACCCATAACTACTGTACTTTTATTGCATGCATCCCTAATTTCTTGTTTGATGCTGTCCCCAACCTTACTACTACTGTTTGGTGGTCTGTACACAATTCCCAGTAGCGTTTTATGCCCCTTGGTATTCCGCAGCTTCCCCCATACCGATTCCACATCATCCAAGTTAATGTCCTTTCTTACTATTGCATTAATTTCCTCTTTAACCAGCAATGCCACCCCGCCTCCTTTTCCTTTCTGTCTATCCTTCCTAAATGTTGAATACCCCTGGATGTTGAGTTCCCAGCCTTGGTCACCCTGGAGCCATGTCTCCGTGATGCCAATTACATCATACCGTTAACTGCTATTTGCACAGTTAATTTGTCCACCTTATTCCGAATACTCCTCGCATTGAGGCACAGAGCCTTCAGGCTTGTCTTTTTAACACACTTTGCCCCTTTAGAATTTTGCTGTAATGTGGCCCTTTTTATTTTTTGCCTTGGGTTTCTCTGCCCTCCACTTTTACTATTCTCCTTTCTATCTTTTGCCTCTGTCTCCCTTTTATTTCCCTCTGCCTCCCTGCATAAGTTCCCATCCCCCTGCCATATTAGTTTAACTCCTCCCCAACAGCACCAGCAAACACTCCCTCTAGGACATTGGTTCCAGTCCTACCTTGGTGCAGACCGTCTGGTTTGTACTGGTCCCACCTCCCCCAGGGCATCAACTCAACACATCGCTACACACCCTGCAGCCCTCCGTCTTTAATAATCACTGCATCATCATGTGAACAATCCAAACTTGATTTACTGCAAACATAAATCATGTGTACTGAAAACAAGCACAAGAGAACAACAAACCCACAAAACCACTTCAAACATTCTCATAGATATCCAAGTGCAACTATTGACGTCAGTTAATTTTGTAACACGGTAGACATCTCTGGCGAGTACCAAACAATTGTTGCAACAATTTACATGAGCTCACATAGCATCAAACTAGCCATCTCTGTTGACTATTAAGCAAGTGTTTGGTGGGTCATACAAGTGCAAGTAGCTTCAAAAGCTCATATCTTCACAAGGTGAGCATATCTGGACACATTCCCACAGATCTTTACTTTGTCTTAAAGAGGTCTTTACCACCCCTTCCCTTTTCCCCCCTCCCACGCCTACTGCTCCTCCTCAAAGGGGTCTCAGGGCCTTCAGCAAGACTGGTAGTCAGTTGCTGACTTGGAGCCGCAGCCACACATGATAGCCTAGCAGGACATCCCCGACAAGCTCGGGCCCTAGAAGACCTGGCTATGAACTGCATTACCTCAGCATGGGTGGAAGTACTCTGTTGTGGATGGGATGTGGAGAGCGGCAGCTGCGAAGGTGGAATGATGTTGTCCTGTGAAATGACATCACGTTCCAATTGGCCCAACAGGCTGATACTGCCCCGGGGCAGAGGATCATCATCTCACAGAAATCTGGGTGAGGTCTAGTTTGGCAAGATTAGGTCCCCGTGGAACTGATGGGGTCCCAGACCAGATGGCAGCAGTCAGTGCGTCCATTGAATCTCTTTGCCGCTGCGTTAAGATTGTCTGCAACTGCAGTACACCAGAGAGCTGACTGAGGACACCACATGCTGAAGACATTTGAGTATGGAGGCCTACAATAGCATCGGCCTGGTACTCAATGGCCACTGCAATGTCAGCCATAGCCCATGCCACCAGGTCTGGGACCCCATGGTCACTGTTTGCATCCAGTATCCGTTGGTATCTACTAAGGATGGGCTCGGTGGGCTGCTGAGAGGCATGAGCAATTGTTGAGGTGGACTCCATCATCCTCACCATTAGTGCATCGAGACTCTGGGGCACCCTTGCTAGTGCACCCAGCAACCTCTAGGTCAGGCTCATCATCAGAATGCTGCTGAACATCACTCAGGTGCGCCCCCATACTTCCCCTCCCTTGTGGCATTGCTGGAGGTCACTGGATCCCAGATCATCACCCACCTCCGCCTCCCCCATCACCCCTTGGTCAGCAACGCTGCTGGCCCTGCTCTCAGATGGCACAGCCTCCTGCGTGGGGTCGAAGGAGGTGTTGTCCTCCTGCTCCTCCTCATCGTCATCGCACCCATCCGCACCCGAGAAGGCCCCGGTGCATCTGGCTGATCATCTGAAAGCACAAACACAGAACAGCGGTTACCTGCAGGGGAGGGGGCCAGGAGCGGAAAAGGTATTTGTGAATGCCAGTCTCATGGAAATAGCTGCACATTGATGGTGTGAAGCCCAAGTGTCCTGCAGGTCGCTGCAAAGGAACTTAACACACCGTCACTGTCCCGAGGGGGGTCGGCCGCACCCACCAACATCGCATCAACTTGGATGACCATCAGAGCAGCTATCTGTTCCTCCAACGGACTGAGCACTTGGAGGTCTGGCTCCTGTCCACCAGTCCGCATTTGCTCCCAATGGTTGTGTGCGAGCTTCGATTGTAACATTAAAGAGAAAGTCGGAATTAGAGGCCTTCTATCAGGGCATCCCAAGTGCCTTACATACTTTAGGACAATTTACTCTATGGCAGTCTTCACAGTTCGATGCAAGTACTATTCACTGTGTGGACTTGCTGTGGCAATGGTGGGATTAAGGTGCCAGGACCTAACAGTAACGGGGAGGCTACCGTCTTCAAGATGCATATGAAGACTGAGGAGTCAACATCATGAAGGGTGGGTCTGCAGAACAGAGTAGTAAAGTTAACAGCGCATGCAGGCCCTTGCAGTGGGTGAGGCTGCAAATGGGAACCTTGACTGTGGCTTCACCCACAGAGCATGGATTCCAAAACAATACATTGAGCAGAGTGCACATGTTGTCAGAGCATAGCATGTTGAAGTTTGAAATTAAAGATACTCACCCTCACTAGCCACGTCAGGTTGTTTCACTTTTTTCAGCAGTGCATAGCTGTCCTTGGCACCATGTCACTCGCAGACACTTGCTCTGCTATTTCTCTCCATATCCTTCAGTACATTTGGGGTTGGGGTGTCCTCCCAGCCCGTCCTCAGCACCTGCTGACGCCTCTCCAGGGCATCAAGGAGTGCATCCACTGGGGTGTCCGCAAACCGATGGGCAGGCTGATGAGCTGCTGCTACAAGGTCTGCCATACTCATCGTCTGAGAGTGCATAGGAGGCGAATATACCCATGAGGTGTTGAGGTGCCCAATCAATGTCACAATTCAATCCAGGTGGTGCCACTATGTCTGTGGCGCAGCTCCAAACGCTGCCTAACTCCCAGATGTTGAGCCCACGCTTAACGGCCCACTTAGCGGAGCGTAGCGCCTCCAGGTAAGTGTGCAACGCCAAGATTTTATGCTGCTATCAATTCTTTAGGCGTCAACACTGAATTTCGCTTTTGAGGACCGCGCCTGAAGCGAGGCATTAAAAATTTATCTCATGCGGTGACAACACCTCAAAAATGTGGAACTGATATTCGACCCCTATAAAATACCAGTAATATAGGGCCCAAGTTTCGAGCCGTGCCTAGAATGGCGCAGTCCCGACCTGGACGCCCGTTTTTCGGGCCACAAAGTGCGCCTAAAAAAACCCTCCATATTCTCCACCTCCCTGCAGGTCCTCTAGCCCTCGGCGCAGCGCAGCAGAAGCTGTAGGCGGCAGAGCCAGGTCCCTGCGCTGAAAACAGTGCCGGGATCTCTGCACATGCGCGCTACAGTAGGCGCGCAAGTGCAGTAGCTCCAGGCGCCCAAAACTGTGTGGGAGGGGCCCGAAGCATGCAGCCCCTAGCCCTGGCCGAATGGCCTCACTGGGGCTGCGTGAATAAGGCTCCTCCCACGGCCAGCTCCTGCTTCCTCCCAACCCGACTCCCGCTTCCCATCTCCGGACCGGACCCGACACCTGCTCCCGACACCCGCTTCCCCCCCGCCCCCGGACCGGACCCGACACCGGCTCCCCCGCCCCTGGACGCGACACCCGCTTCTCCCCCCCCACCCCGCCTCCGGACCGGACCCGACACCCGCTCCCCCCCCCCCCCGCCTCCAACACCCGCTCCCCCCCACCCCTGGACCGGACCCGACACCCGCTCCCTCGGACCGGACCCAACACTCGCTCTCCCACCCCCGCCTCCGGACTGGATCCGACCTGACCTCCCGCCCTCCCCCCCCCCCCCCGACCCGAACTCCCTCCCACCCCACCCCCCCCCCCGACCTGACCCAACGCCACCTACCTTATCGGTGTCTGGGACCGCCATACACACAACAAAATAATTGACTCAAAAATTGGCCCCTCCTCTCCCCCCCCATCTCCTTCTCCCCCCCCCAATCTCCTTCTTCCCCCCCCCCCAATCTCCTTCTCCCCCCCCCCCAATCTCCTTCTCCCCCCCCCCAATCTCCTTCCCCCCAATCTCCTTCCCCCCAATCTCCTTCTCCCCCCCCAATCTCCTTCTCCCCCCCCAATCTCCTTCTCCCCCCCCAATCTCCTTCTCCCCCCCCAAATCTCCTTCTCCCCCCCCAATCTCCTTCTCCCCCCCCCCAATCTCCTTCTCCCCCCCCCCAATCTCCTTCTCCCCCCCAATCTCCTTCTCCCCCCCCCAATCTCCTTCTCCCCCCCCCCAATCTCCTTCTCCCCCCCCTTGCCAGTCAATCATCCCTGACTGCCTCTGTGACTGTCCTTGAGTGCGCCATTAACAGGTGTTGATGGCCCCATTACTGGCCGCATTGTCCCTTGCAATGGCGTGAATCGCCGTTCAACTTGCCATTGTCTCTGTCGAACTCCCCCTCTGGGTTCGACTGCATGTTGGGGCAGGCCCGACTGCCCTTGTCTGCCTGGAGAACTGTGTGCTGCTTTAACAATGTTGAATCTCTGTCCCAACCATTCCTTAACACAGTACCTCTCATCTGTTCTGCTAGTGGCCATGCTCACGTGGTTTAAATCCCAGTTTCTCATCGCCATTGATACGTCCTTACTATACAGTATAAATGCACACGAGGCCCATACTTGAGAGGTCAGTCTGTGACCTGTCCTTTATTCCTTAGCACTCAAGTGATGAAGGTGGGTGGAGCTTCCCCTTTTATACCTGAAGGTCCAGGTTAGGAGTGTCTCCCACCTAGTGGTCATTGTTCTCACAGTGTACAACTTAGGTCAGATTATACATGGGTTACAATGCTGGTTGAATACATGACAGTGATTGAGGAGGATTCTTGCAATGACTTTCCCTGTGGCAGACAGCAGGGAAACTCCTCTGTAATTACTGCAATCGGACTTGTCACCTTTCTTGAAGATGGTCATGATTACATCATCTGAGCTCCCCTGGCATGCTCTCCTCCTTCCAGATAAGAGAAATAAAATCATATATTCATGTATACACCCAAGACTAAGTCATTAATATGCATCTCAAAACACAGTGGTCCTAGTAGCAATCCTTGGGAACACCACTGTACACCTTCCCCCAGTCCAAAAAATAACCAATCACTACTCTGTTTCCTGTCACCTAGCCAATTTTGTAGCCATGTTGCCACTGTCCCTTTTATTCCATGGGCTTCAACTTTACTTTCAAGCCAACTATATGGCGCTTTATTAAAATGCCTTTTGGAAGTCCATGTATACCTCATTAACCCTCTGTTACCTCATCCAAAAACTTGATCAAGTTACAGTAGTGACTACACTCCAAAAGTGCTTCATTGGTTGTATAGCGCTTTGAGACATCCGGTGATCGTGAAAGGTGTTATATAAATGCACCTCTTTCTTTCTTTAGTTAGTTAAATACGATTTGCCTTTAACAAATCCGTGCTGGCTTTCTTTAATTAATCCACACTTGTCCAAGTGACTGTTAATTTTGTCCCTGGTTTTTATTTCTAAATGCTTGCCCAGTACCAAGGTTAAACTGACTGGCCTGTAGTGGCTGGGTTTATCCTTACACCTTTTTTTGAACAAGGGTGTAACATTTGCAATTCCCCAGTCCTCTTGCTCTACTTGTATATCTTAGGAGGATTTCAAGATTATGGCCAGTACCTCCGCAATTTCCACCTTTACTTCCCTCAGCATCCTAGGATGCATCCCATTCGGTCCTGGTAACTTATCTACTTTGGTACGAGCAGCCTTTCTAATACCTCCTCTTTTATCAATTTTTAGCCCATCCAGTATCTCAACTACCTCCACTTTCACTATGACTTTGGCAGTATCTTCTTCATTGGTGAAAACAGATGCAAAGTGCTCATTCAGTACCTCAGCTATGCCTTCTGCCTCCATGCATAGGTCTTTTTGGTCCCTAATCATCCCCACCCCTCCTTTTACTACCCATTTACAATTTACATGCCTATAGAAGTCTTTTGAATTCCCTTTTATGTTAGCTGCCAATCTATTCTCATACTCTCTCTTTACCTGTCTTAAATCCTTTTTCACTTCCCCGCTGAACTTTCTATATTCAGCTTGATCCTCGCATGTATTCTCAACCTAACATCTGTCATACACGCTCTTTTCTGATTCATCTTTCTCTCTATCTCTTTCATCATCCAGGGAGCTCTGGCTTTGGTTGCCCTACCTTTCCCCCTCATGGGAATGCACCTCGACTGTACCCGAACCATCTCCTCTTTAAAGGCAGCCCATTGTTCGATTATAGTTTTGCCTGCCAATCTTTGATTCAAATTTACCCAGGCCAGATCTGTTCTCAACCTACTGAAATTGGTCTTGCACTAATTAAGTATTTTTACTCTAGATTTATCCCTGTCCTTTTCCATAGCTAATCTAAACCTTATGATAATGTGTTCACTGTTACCTAAATGTTCCCCTACTCACATTTGCTCTACTTGACCCACCTCATTCCCCAGATCCAGCAATGCCTCCTTCCTCATTGGGCCGGAAAGGTACAAGAAAGTTCTCTTCAACACACTTCATAAACTCTTTCCCTCTCTGCCCATTGCACTATTACTATCCCAGTCTATATTAGGATTGTTGAAGTCCCTAATTATCATCACGCTATAGTTCTTGCACCTATGTAATTTCCCATCATATTTTCTCCTCTATATCCTTCCCACTATTTGGTGGCCTATAGAATACACCTAGTAGTATAATGGCACCACTATTGTTTCTTAACTCCAACCAATAGATTCTGTCCTTGACCCCTCCAGGGCACCCTCCCTCTCCAGCACTGCAACATTCTCCTTAATCAATACTGCCACCCCATCTCCTTTCTTTCCTTCCCTATCTTTCCTGAACACCTTATATTCAAGAATATTTAAAACCTAATCTTGCCCTTTTTTGAGCCAGGTCTCCATTATTGTCACAAAATCATTTCCCCATGTCGCTATTTGCACCTGTAGTTCACCAACCCTTTTACCACGCTTTGTGCATTCACTCACATGCACTATAAACCTATCTTAGACCTTCTTGTATTTTCTCTTAGTCTCACCCCACCTAATATCATACTATTTCTTACTCGAGTGGCATCTGCCTCTCCCAATCCTTTGTTTCTCCCTTCTAATGCTACATCCTGGTGCCCATTCCCCTGCCAAATTAGTTTAAACCCTCCCCAACAGCACCTGCTACCTGTTCTTCATGGACCAGGTTTCAGCATCAGGAGTGATATCTGGCTCTCTGACATCCACTGTTAGTCTTTTTTTGATTGCAAAGTTGTGAAGCACACATCATATCATAACAATTTGCAAGATAATGCTGTGTGCATACTGCAAGGCACCCTCTCTGCCCAGCCCCACCCCAGACTTATCTACACAACAGAACCTTACTTGGGCATCCCAATAGCTTACTCAATTTTTAGCTTTGTCTTCATGTGTGCTTCATTGTAGTGTTCCTCTACAGCATTGGTGGTCCTACAAAAGGCATCATGAGCTATAGCAAAAGCAAGAATCTCCAGTCCCTCAGCAGCCATCCTGACCCTTACTGCTGCTGTTGAAATAGAGCAGAGATGCTGCAGTGATGAAAAATAAAGCACCCTGACAGCTCCCAGCATGTTGTGAACTCACACTATCCCTGCCAGTGCAAAGGAGCTTTAGAGTTAAGGAATTAATGCAGTTCATATAAATATGGGATTTTACATTTGGAATGCACAGTGCCACATGGGTGCAATCCATAGCCCCCACAACACTGGACAATCTGCCGCTTTTGAAACGTTTGATGAGCTTCTCAGTTAGCTGCTTAAGAGCTGCTCTGGCAAAGATGTGCTTTATAGAGGAGTGCACAGCAAATTAGCTGATCTGACTAAAGTCCCTTCTGCCTCCCTGGAATGAGCCCGTGGCAGAAGAGTTGAGCAGAAAAGTTGAGCCCTGTGGTTACTTGCTCTGACAGAGTAAGAGCTATGAGTGCAGTGGTCCTTGAAGATCTGGCTGCAGCAATGAACAAAGCCTCGTGACTGTAGTACTATAGCACAGCGTCCCGAGACACAATTCCTGGGAAAGTCTCAAAAGATGCACCTGGATCTACACATCCTGCTGGATGGTCTGAAGAACTACAATTAACTTTAATTTCTTTGGGCTTTGGTGGGGGAGGGAGGGAAGATAGAAATTCCCACTCTTGTTCACTATCAAGTGATGTGAAAATTGTGCACATATGGTGAGAAGATAGGATCAGACTCAGTTAGGATGTTCTATTAAATATCAAGTATCAAATAGCCTGTCAACGCTTACTATCTAGCTTGACAAATGAAAAACGGTTACTTGGACAGAAACAGTCACGCTGCCAATCCTCTTGGAATGTTATCCCAGTATAAGAGAAAATTCCATCGGGTGAGGGTGAAAGAGGGAATTATTTCAACTTAGCCACTGTCCCTATTGCATCAATAATTTTTCAATTGCAAATAATGTTAAGTCAGCTCCCTTATGTTTTCAATCAGTAACATCTGCTAACTAATTCTCCCTACCTCTTGAGATAATCACATAAAAGTTTAATCTTAGTTATTTTTCCAAAGAGTCAACCATGTGAGGAAATACCCTTCTCTTTCTTGCCATCTAACTCTGACATCTTCCGTCCGTGTAAGATACCATCGAGGCTCTTCCTCATACTTTTATTAGCTTGATTTTAAAGGGATACCCATTGGGAGATGAAAGTGGATTAGATCAAAGCAATGACAATAAAACCCTAGTTGTGCTTTTGAGAAGCAGTTAAGTATAATATTAATTCAAGCTGTTAAAGAGTATATAGTTTAGTCAGAGCAGAAGTTACCAATCTTTCTACAAACAAATCAGGAATTTTCATAATGAGCTGTACAAAATTTTACTTTCAGTACAAGACTTATAAAATTACACGCAACTTTGACCTCTCAGAAATGGCTTAAATCATCAACAACTACAAAACAAACATATTACGGCATCTCTTTATTTAGTTTTAAGTAACAGGGGGCTCCATAAATTTCAGCTCACCCAAAACTCTGCTGTCTGTATCCTATTTGGCACCAAGTCCCACTCATCTATCACTCCTGTTCTTGCTGATCTACATTGGGAAACCGGGAGCCAATGGGGCCGAAAGTGATGAACTTACCACCCACTGCCGCCGATATTCCTCTGCTCGAACTGCCCAATGCCACTTTCGACGTGGCCTGGAGCGGGTGGGAGGGGAGAGCTGCCGGGACACGCCCACCATCAGCAGACGCAAGTCGACTCCCGCCCGCTAAGATGCCAGTTGGTGCGGGCGGGAGTCGGCGGCAGGACAGCGGTGGACCGCTGAGTGGAGGCTACTCTGTCCTGAATGGTGAGCGTCAAGATCCTGTAAAAAAGGTAAGTGGAATGTTTTAAAATTATTTCTTTACAGGTACTTACCTGGATGCAGTCCCTTTAAAGGTCTTCAGATGTTTGTTTTTGTTAATGATGATTTTTATTTTTACCTTTTCGAACCTCCGTGGGCCCGACTACATCCTGAGCGGCACTTGGGCAGCAAGCGCCTCTGCCGCCAAGAATGAGACCTCCCACCCGCTGCTGCCCAGATTGGTGGCGTACGTTGATTGATTTGCCACCCGCGACCTTCGAGGGTCCTCGGCGATGAAAACCCCACCGAAAGTACCATCCGGTACCGCGACGGCACTTGGGCGGGTGGAAGCCTTGACCAAGTTCAGCCCCAATGTCTCCAATTTACAATTCTCTCCCTTGTGTTTAAATCCATTCACAGCCTTGCATACCCCCATCTCTATAACCTCCTCCAATCCTACAATGCCCATTTAGAACTTTCAGTTCCTCCAACTCTGGCTTTCACACATTTCCCTCCGATTGCTACACCATTGACAACCACGCCCACGCACTGGGATTCTCTCCACCTCCCTCTCAGACCCTCCTTAAAATCCAGATATTTAACCAAGCTATTGATCACCCCTCTTGATATTTCCTCCTTTAGATTGGGGACCATTTTTGTCTGACTATGACTTATGAAGCTACTTGGCATGTTTTACTACACGAAAAGGGACCATATAAATGTAACTTGATGTTGTTTTGTTGTCAATTCTAAGTTACTTTCTTGGTATATTAGTACCTGAAGACCTCACATTTAATCAGAAAACTTATAGTGAATTTACACAATAGTTTCATGCTATGCAAAACAATTATACTGTGGAAATTGGATTTTTCCTTTCTTTGTGACTTAATGAGAACCTACTATGTGTTCATTGATATGGAGTTTGGTCACATCAAAATCACAAGTTTAAGCCTTGATGAAGTAGGCAACGATGGATCAGCTTTTCATCCTATTGGTTGAATAGAGATGAGATAATCAATACATTTCTTTAATGTTGCACATCTTTATTGTAGGTTGAGGTCCACATGCATCAGGATTTTTTTTTAAACTTCATCCAGGTACATGCTGTTTTGTTTGCAACCCTATGTAACCAGCATTTTACCACCACCAGAGGGCGAATCTATTGGCGTTCCAAGGGATCCCAGCATCCCTTGGGAGCACTGTATATAAGCATACACATAGAAAATAGGTGCAGGAGCAGGCCATTCGAGCCTGTACCACCACCATTCAATATCATGGCTGATTATTCAACCTCAGTATCCCACCCCAGCCTTCTCTCCATACCCCCGATCCCTTTAGCCATAAGGGCCACATCTAACTCCCTTTTGAATATGTCCACCGAACAAGACTCATCAACTTTCTGTGGCAGAGAATTCCACAGGCTCACAACTCTCTGGGTGAAAAAGTTTCTCCTCATCTCAGTACTATATGGCTTACCCCTTATCCTTAGACTGTGTCCCCTGGTTCTGGACTTCTCCAACATCGGGAACATTCTTCCTGCATCTAACCTGTCCAGTCCCGTCAGAATTTTACACGTTTCTATGAGATCCCCTCTCATTCTTCTAAATTCCAGTGAGTATAAGCCTAGCCGATCCTGTCTTTCCTCATATGTCAGTCCTGCCATCCCGGGAATCAGTCTGGTGAACCTTCGCTGCACTCCCTCAATAGCAAGCATGTCCTTCCTCAGATTAGGAGACCAAAACTGCATACAATACTCAAGGTGTGGTCTCACCAAGGCCCTGTGCAACTGCAGCAAGACCTCCCTGCTCCTATACTCAAATCCCCTCGCTATGAAGGCCAGCATGTCATTTGCTTTCTTTACTGCCTGCTGTCCCTGCATGCCTACCTTCAATGAATGATGTACCATGACCCCCAGCTCTCGTTGCACCTCCCCTTTTACTAATCTGTCACCATTCAGATAATAATCTGCCTTCCTGTTTTTGCCATCAAAATGGATCACCTCACATTTATCCACATTATACTGCATCAGCCATGCATTTGCCCATTTACCTAACCTGTCCAAGTCCCCCTGCAGCCTCAGCATCCTCGTTGCAGCTCGCACTGCCATCCAGCTTAGTGTCATCTGCAAACTTGGAGATATTACATTCAATTCCTTCGTCTAAATCATTAATGTATATTGTAAATAGCTGGTGTCCCAGCACTGAACCCTGCGACACCCCACTAGACATTGCCTCCCATGCTGTACCAACACTCTGGAGTTAGATTAAAGAGACTAAGGTCACATTTACTCACATCTACAGTACTCAATCTCATTACTTTATTCTGGACACAACAATTGGCGACGAGATAACAAACCATCATGCGAAAATGCAGAGAACCGTTGGTATCCTGGAGAAATTCTCAGAAGGGGACGATTGGGAGGCCTTCGTGGAGTGACTCGACCAATACTTCGTGGTCAATGTGCTGGAAGGGAGCGTGAACGCTGCTAAATGAAGGGCAATCCTCCTCACCGTCTGCGAGGCAACAACCAATGGCCTCATGAAGAATCTTCCTACTCCGGTGAAAGCAACAACCAAATCGTATGAAGAACTGTGTACGCTGATCCGGGAGTACCGAAATCCGAAGAAGAGCATTCTGATGGCAAGGTATCGATTTTACACATGTTAACAGTCTGAAGGCCAAGAAGTGGTGAGCTACATCGCCGAACTCAGGCACCTTGCAGGACATTGCGAATTCAGTGGATTCCAGAGGCAAATGCTAAGAGACTCTTTTATGCTTGGCATTGGCCATGAGGTTATCCTTCGCAAACTATTGACTATTGAAACACTGAACCTGAGCAAAGCCATAACGATAGCCCAGGCATTTATGTCCACCAACGATAACACCAGACAAATTTCGCAGCATAAAGATGTTTCGGCAAGTACTGTATACAAAGTAACGTCGTTTTCAGGCAGGGATGCATATGGCAGAATGGATATGCCAGCAGCTGCACGACCTCAGATGACTTAGAGTCCTCCATCAAGCGTTAATGCGAGGCAGTTAACACCTTGTTGGCGCTGTGGAGGTGATCATCGAGCCCATCAATGCTGCTTCAAACACTATGCGTGCAAAGGTTGTGGAACAATGGGACACCTCCAGTGAATGTGCAGATGAGCTGCAAACCACCACGTTGCAGAGGAAGACCAATCCATGGTGGATCAAACTGAACTAGAGACTCAAACCGAGGAAGCAGAAGTGTATGGGGTACACACCTTCACCACAAAATGTCCACCAATCATGTTAAAAGTTGAACTGAATGGAATTCCAGTATCCATGGAATTGGACACGAGTGCGAGTCAGTCCATCATGAGCAAAAAAGCCTTCGACAGGCTGTGGCGCAACAAGGCACACAGGCCCAAGCTGAGCCCCATTCACACCAAGCTGAGAATTTACACTAAAGAGCTGAACCCTGTAATTGGCAGCGCAGCAGTAAAAGTCTCCTATGATGGAGCAGTGCACGAACTACCACTATGGATAGTACCAGGAGATTTCCCTTATACCCAATCATCTCCCTTGCATAGCAACATGTGTAGAGGTGCTAGCAACGTGCTTAAACCGGATAGGAAATTACCAAAATAATTGAGTAGTCCCAGGAACAACCGCAGCTCCATCACGTTCTGTGATCTCGGCGCGTTCTTGATGGCCTCCGTTTTGGCGTCGGTGGGTCTGATGCCGTCTGCTGCGATTCTTCTCCCTAAGAACTCGACCTCTGGCACCAGGAAAACACACTTCGAGCATTTCAACCTGAGTCCCAC
Organism: Pristiophorus japonicus; assembly: GCF_044704955.1. Lineage (NCBI taxonomy): Eukaryota > Metazoa > Chordata > Chondrichthyes > Pristiophoridae > Pristiophorus > Pristiophorus japonicus. The sequence continues at coordinate 101,161,771 of NC_091981.1, forward strand.
ACAATCTAGCCGAATTAGAATCTCTTCCAGGTTCTGCAAGTGTTCGATGGTGTCCCAACCTGTTCGGCAGAAGCTGGCTGGGAAAAATCCGCTGGAACTGGGATGACATCCAAGCACTTTCGTCCGTCAATGACGCCTCATGTGCCCAGGTTCTGAGCAAGTTTCCGTCATTGTTTGAGCCAGGCATCAGAAGTTTCTCAGGGGCGAAGGTGCAGATCCACTTGATTCCCGGTACACAACCCATCCACCACAAGTCACGGGCTGTGCCATATATGATGCGAGAGAAAGTGGAGATCGAGCTAGACATGCTGCAACAAGAGGGCATCATTGCCCCGGTGGAGTTCAACAAGTGGGCCAGTCCGATTGTTCCGGTTTTCAAGGGCGATGGCACGGTCAGAATTTGCGTGGACTATAAAGTAACGATGAACCGTTTTTCGCTGCAGGACCAGTACCCGCTACCCAAGGCAGATGATCTATTTGCGACACTGGCAGGAGGAAAGACGTTCACCAAGTTGGACCTGACCTCGGCCTACATGACGCAGGAGCTGGCGGAATCGTCGAAAGGCCTTACCTGTATCAACACGCATAAAGGTCTGTTCATCTACAATAGATGCCTTTTGGGATTCAATCGGCCACGGCTATTTTTCAAAGGAACATGGAGAGTCTGCTAAAGTTGGTTCCGCGCACCGTGGTTTTCCAAGACGACATACTGGTCACAGGTTGGGACACCATCGAACACTTGCAGAACCTGGAAGAGATTCTAATTCGGCTAGATTGTGTGGGACTCAGGTTGAAATGCTCGAAGTGTGTTTTCCTGGTGCCAGAGGTCGAGTTCTTAGGGAGAAGAATCGCAGCAGACGGCATCAGACCCACCGACGCCAAAACGGAGGCCATCAAGAACGCGCCGAGATCACAGAACGTGATGGAGCTGCGGTTGTTCCTGGGACTACTCAATTATTTTGGTAATTTCCTATCCGGTTTAAGCACGTTGCTAGCACCTCTACACATGTTGCTATGCAAGGGAGATGATTGGGTATAAGGGAAATCACAAGAGACAGATTTTGAGAAAGCCCGAAATCTGTTATGTGCCAACAAACTGCTTGTCCTGTATGATCCTTGTAAACGTTTAGTGCTAGCTTGCGATGAGTCTTCGTACAGGGTCAGGTGTGTGTTACAGCAAGCAAACGATTCAGGAACATTGCAACCGGTTGCTTATATGTCCAGGAGCTTGTCCAAGGCCAAAAGGGCCTACAGCATGATTGAAAAAGAAGCTCTGGCATGTGTTTATGGGGTAAAAAAAATGTATCAGTATCTGTTTGGGTTTAAGTTCGAGTTAGAAACTGACCATAAGCCGCTCATATCGCTATTCTCAGAGAGCAAAGGTATCAATACCACTGCCCCTGCTCGCATCCAAAGATGGGCGCTCACGCTGTCTGCACATAATTATGTAAGTCGCCACAAGCCAGGCAGAGAATTGCGCTGACGCCCTCAGTCGGCTACCATTGCCCACCACCGGGGTGGAAATGGCACAGCCTACAGACTTGCTCTTACTGATGGATGCATTTGAAAACGAAAAGTCAACCTCGTGCCCAAATCTTTCTGCATGCTTATAATCATTGAAATAAAATTACCACAAGCTAATTGGGGGACATACATACATACATAAAATTTTATGTGGACAAATGAAGAATGAACTTGTATTTATATAGCACCTTTCAAAACCTCAGGGCATCCCAAAGCGCTTCAGACAATGAAGTGTAGATACTGTTGTAATGCATGAAATACGGCAGCCCTAGCAATGTGATCAATGACCAGATAATTTGTTTTTGTGATTGTGGGATCCCTTGGGACTCCAGGGGATAAGCCCTCTGGTGGCTACACAAGGTATATACAGGTTTACACATGTATAACAACACTTCCCCCCCACCCCAAAGTCAAAAGTGTAACTATTTACAAGGTGAGTCGATCTGGGGCCTTTCTTTTCCTGGTTGATCGTCTCGGTGCAAATGCTGGTCTTGGTGAATTGTTTGTTGGGCCCTCGCTGGGCTACTGTGCAGCTGGCCTTGCTGGGCTGCCTGGTGTGGAGAGTCCTGCTGGGCTGCTGCAGGTGATGGGTTCTTGCCACTGGTGTGTATGTTGGGGGGGTCAAAGAAGGTAGGGTCCAATGTGAGTTGCTCAGGATAGTCCGTGAATCTGGGTTTGATTTGGTCCAAGTGTTTCCGGTGGGTGACTCCATTTGAAACTTTGACCCGAAACACACTACTCCCCTCTTTGGTCACAACAGTGCCGGGACGCCGCTTGGGACCTTGTCCATAGTTCTACACAAATACAGGATCATTGATTTCAATTTCGCGTGACACATTTGCGCTATCATGATATGTACTTTGTTGAAGCCGCCACCAGTTCATGTAGATCAGGGTGAACTAATGAGAGCCTTGTCTTAAGTGTCCTTTTCATGAGCAGTTCAGCGGGTGGAATTTCAGTGAGCGAATGGGGTCTCGTGCGGTAGCTAAGCTGGACTCGGGATAGGCGAGTCTGCAGTGAGTCCTCAGTTACTCTCTTCAAGCTCTGCTTAATGGTTTGCACTGCTCTCTCAGCCTGACCATTGGATGCTGGTTTGAATGGGGCAGATGTAACATGTTTGATCCCATTGCGGGCCATGAACACTTTGAACTCGGCACTGGTGAAACATGGCCCATTGTCGCTCACAAGGATATCAGACAGGCTGTGTGTGACAAACATGGCCCGCAGACTTTCAATGGTGGCAGCGGATGTGCTTGCTGACATTATCTCACATTCAATCCATTTGGAGTACGCATCTACAACCACTAGGAACATTTAACCAAAAACGGGCCTGCATAGTCGACGTGGACCCTGGACCACGGTTTTGAGGGCCAGGACCATAAACTTAATGGCGCCTCCCTGGGTGCATTGCTTAACTGCGAGCATGTGTTACATTTGAGCATGCAGGACTCCAAGTCCACATCGGTACCGGGCCACTACACGTGGGATCTGGTTATCGCTTTCATCATTACAATGCCTGGGTGAGTACTGTGGAGATCACTGATGAAAGTATCCCTGCCCTTCTTGGGGACCACTACTCGATTACCCCACAGAAGGCAGTCTGCCTGTATAGACATTTCAGCTTTGCGCTGCTGGTACGGCTTCTTCTCTTCTTGCATTTCCACTGGGACACTGACCAGCTCCCATGAAGCACACAATTTTTTTTTTACTAGGGACAGTACGGGGTCCTGACTTGTTCAGGTTATAATCTGTCAGGCTGTGACGGGTGATTGCTCACTCTCGAATGCTTCCATACCCATGATTAAATCTGCGTGCTGTGCCATTTCCACCCCTGCTACTGACAGCATTGGCAGTTTTCTGTGCCTGACCTGTGGCGGATGGCGTAGTTGTATGTGGACAACGTGAGCGCCCATCTCTGGATGCGGGTCGATGCATTCGTATTTATCCCTTTACTTTTGGAAAAAAGGGATATCAGTGGCTTATGGTCAGTTTCCAATTCAAATTTGAGCCCAAACAGATATTGATGCATTTTCTTTACCCCACAAACACACGCTAACGCTTCTTTTTCAATCATGCTGTAGGCTCTCTCAGCCTTAGACAGGATGCATAAGCAACCGCTTGCAATTTCCCAGATTCATTAGCTTGTCGCAATACACACCCAACGCCATACGACGACGCATCACATGCTAGTACCAAATGCTTACATGGATCATACAACACAAGCAATTTGTTTGAGCATAACAATTTTCTAGCTTTTACAAAGGCATTTTCTTGGCTTTTGCCCTCTACCCATTCATCTCCTTTACGTAGTAAGACATGCAGTGGTTCTAACAGTGTGCTGAGACCCGGTAAGAAGTTACCAAAGTAGTTCAGTGGTTCTAGAAACGACCGCAGTTCCGTCACATTCTGTGGCCTCGGTGCGTTCTCGATTGCCTCCGTCTTCGAATCGGTGGGCCTGATCCCGTCCACCGCGATTTTTCTCCCCAGGAACTCCACTTCAGGTGCCAGGAGCGTTTTAAGCTGAGCCCCAGTTGAATCGACTAAGAACCTCCTCCAGGTTCTGCAGATGTTCAACTGTGTCCTGACCTGTAACCAAGATGTCGTCCTGGAAGACCACTGTGAGCGGGACCGACTTTAGTAAGCTTTCCATGTTTCTCTGGCATATCGCTGCGGCAGATCGAATTCCAAACCGGCATCTGTTGTAGATGAAGAGACTTTTGTGCATATTGATGTAGGTGAGGCCCTTCGATGATTCTTCCAGCTCCTGTGTCATGTAGGCCGAGGTCAAGTCCAGCTTCGTGAACATCTTTCCTCCCGCCAGCGTAGCAAAAAGGTAGTCAGGCTTTGGTAGTGGGTATTGATCCTGCAGGGAGAAACGATTGATAGTTACTTTGTAATCACCACAGATTCTGACAGTGTCATCTCCCTTGAGGACTGGAACAATCAGACTGGCCCACTCATTGAATTCGATTGGTGAAATGATGCCTTCTCGTTGCAGCCGGTCTAACTCGATCTCTACCCTTTCTCTCATCATGTACGGTACTGCTCTCGCCTTGTGATGGATGGGTCGCACCCCCGGAATTAGGTGGATCTGCACTTTTGCTCCTTGGAACTTCCCGATGCCTGGTTCGAACAGCGAAGAAAACTTGTTTAAGACCTGGGCACACGAGGTATCGGACGAGAACGCTCGGACATCGTCCCAGTTCCAGCGTATCTTTCCCAGCCAGCTCCTGCCGAGCATCGTGGGACCATCGCCCGGTACCACTCCAGAAGCTGTTGTTTACTGCATTTGGAAAACAGATTGAGCATTATGCAGATTGCAAGTGTTTGCAATAACCAGTATCACCTCATTGGAACAACCTCTCTCACCATTGACAGATTGCTTCTGTCATCTCAACTTCACTTGCCATCTATTCCATCAAATGGGTGCCCTTTATACTCTCTCACCTTGGTCCTCAGAATTCCACCATGATCAGCCCCAAGACCAGCAGTCGCAACACCACCACCAACCTTCTCTGCAATCAGCTGTTTCGGCCAGGCGACCAGGGATGGCCTCACGACGGCCAGATTTACAAATACTTGGCGCTGTACACCCTGGCTGCCACATGATGTGCCAGGTTAGCACTACCCCACACCATAAACTATCCCTACACCGCCCAAGTCTCTCCTTTCATGCTCATAATGATTGTGGGGGGGGGGGGGGGGGGGGCGGTGGTGTGAGTGGTGGTACCGTTATGTCTCACCATTCACTGCAATTCACTAAGCCAATTCTAAAGGCTTACAAAAATTTGTTCCAGAACGCAAAGTATTAAATGCAAAGTGTTAAAAATAAAGGTTTCAATGCTTGACCACATTAACAGAAATTTGTTGTGTTGTTAGTTGGTATGATTTCAGTAAGATGAGGGTGAGTGTGAGGGGTGGCTAGTGAGATGGGGATGATAATATCGATAGAGAGGGATGGGTGGAGGTCCAAGGTTAAGTTAGTATGAGTAAGGATGTGCAGGAGTAGGGTAGGAAAGGCAGAGTAATGGGGATGTGATGAGGCACAGCAGGATGAGGTTGAGTGTGGCTTGGCTATAATATTTCATCATCGGAGATCATTGAAACATTTGCGGCACTGAACCCAGGTCCTCCTGACCACATCCCTGCTTGTGCCTTCCTCTGCAATGTGTAACCAGGCGGTTTTGATCTCATGGGGAGGTCTCTTCCATCCATGGAAAGGGAAGAGAGCCTCCTTGTGTTGTGACTCGGGAGAGACTTTGTGCAGTCAGTCAGTGTTTGCAGCATCTCAATGCTGTAGAACACCGACAGCACAAATGTTAAAATAAATTTGGACACGGTCCCTTTAAGGAAACCAGTTAATGACGCATCATCAAATGACATCACCAGACCCACTCCCTCTAATTGGCTGGGAAACACACTGGGCGGGCTTAACAAGCCCCATCAAGGTAAATTCATTTCAGAGTGAGATGGAGCCAGCAGCAGGGTCAGGACCAGCCAAAGGTGCAAACATTCTGGCACCAAAACCTGGGCTATCAGTTAAGGATAGGAATAAATTGGGAGGTGGGCGCTAACCTTTACATTTGGCAAAAGGCGAGGAAGCCAATGCAAAAATCATATATCAAACACACATTTAATGTAATCCTGATAAATGTAAGTTCCAAGTGGAAGTGGGGATGCATTCTGCAGCCATTTCACTGAATATTTATTGCTAACTCTTCCCCCTTGGAACCAGAGACCGTGATTTACTTCACAATTCCTTTGCCTACTGCTCGGTGACCACTGAAGTTTGCTCACCAAGATGCATCCCCCCACCCCGCCTCCATAAAGTATAAAGTAGCTCAGACCAGATGAAAAGGCCACTTTTTCCACCCCTGAAAAATTGTCCTCTTCTACCCTATTTCTCCTCCACTGCTCCCAAGAACCTAATCCATCGCATTGTCCCTTGGGGCTTGGACTTGCCCAATGCTCTCATTACTGGCCTTCCCCACTTCCACAGACCAACTTATCCAGAAGATCTGCTTCACACAAAGTTCTGGATTCCCATCACCCCAATCCTTACAAAGCTTTACTAGCTTCCCATACCCCAACAATATCTCCCATCCTTGCATTCAAATCCCTTCATATCCTCACTCCACTCTCTGTGTTATCTCCTCCACATGTACATCCCTGTTCATACCCTGAACTCCAACACCAGACTACTCATTTCATCAATTACGATTGATTTTTCAACCATTATACCCCACCCACTTAACTCCATTTCAAAATCCCTTCATGTTGCCTTGTCTTTTGAAAAAATATCTTCTGATTTCATCGTCCTCACTTCGGTTTATTTCCTTCTTAGAAACATAGAAACATAGAAACATAGAAAATAGGTGCAGGAGTAGGCCATTCGGCCCTTCTAGCCTGCACCGCCATTCAATGAGTTCATGGCTGAACATTCAACTTCAGTACCCCATTCCTGCTTTCTCGCCATACCCCTTGATCCCCCTAGCAGTAAGGACCTCATCTAACTCCTTTTTGAATATATTTAGTGAATTGGCCTCAACAACTTTCTGTGGTAGAGAATTCCACAGGTTCACCACTCTCTGGGTGAAGAAGTTCCTCCGCATCTCGGTCCTAAATGGCTTACCCCTTATCCTTAGACTGTGACCCCTGGTTCTGGACTTCCCCAACATTGGGAACATTCTTCCTGCATCTAACCTGTCTAACCCCGTCAGAATTTTATATGTTTCTATGAGGTCCCCTCTCATTCTTCTGAACTCCAGTGAATACAAGCCCAGTTGATCCAGTCTTTCTTGATAGGTCAGTCCCGCCATCCCGGGAATCAGTCTGTTGAACCTTCGCTGCACTCCCTCAATAGCAAGAATGTCCTTCCTCAGGTTCAGAGACCAAAACTGTACACAATACTCCAGGTGTGGCCTCACCAATGCCCTGTACAACTGTAGCAACACCTCCCTGCCCCTGTACTCAAATCCCCTTGCTATGAAGGCCAACATGCCATTTGCTTTCTTAACCGCCTGCTGCACCTGCATGCCAACCTTCAATGACTGATGTACCATGACACCCAGGTCTCTTTGCACCTCCCCTTTTCCTAATCTGTCACCATTCAGATAATAGTCTGTCTCTCTGTTTTTACCACCAAAGTGGATAACCTCACATTTATCCACATTATACTTCATCTGCCATGCATTTGCCCACTCACCTAACCTATCCAAGTCGCTCTGCAGCCTCACAGCATCCTCCTCGCAGCTCACACTGCCACCCAACTTAGTGTCATCCGCAAATTTGGAGATACTACATTTAATCCCTTCATCTAAATCATTAATGTACAGTGTAAACAGCTGGGGCCCCAGCACAGAACCTTGCGGTACCCCACTAGTCACTGCCTGCCATTCTGAAAAGTACCCATTTACTCCTACTCTTTGCTTCCTGTCTGACAACCAGTTCTCAATCCATGTCAGTACACTACCCCCAATCCCATGTGCTCTAACTTTGCACATCAATCTCTTGTGTGGGACCTTGTCGAACGCCTTCTGAAAGTCCAAATATACCACATCAACTGGTTCTCCCTTATCCACTCTACTGGAAACATCCTCAAAAAATTCCAGAAGATTTGTCATTGTGTCAACCTTTTTGGAGTACCGAGACATAATTCTCCAAATGTGGCGCACTAAATAAAGGTAAGCAGTGGGGGTAGGGGGTGTTTTTTTAAACCAAAGAGCATAAACCCTCATCCTGATAGATATTTTAATGTATATTTTCATACTGTCACATAATTAGCAACAAAGTTGTAAGTAGAAGAAAGTAAACCCGCTGTTCCACTATTATTGGAGAGGAAATTATACCCCATATTCTAGAGGGAAGCAGGCCAAGAGGGTTTAAAGATCCCATAGCCCACATGAGCATGACTAAAAAAAAAATGTCCGTACACACTCACAGAATGTCTACATCAGTTTAGATCATATTAGCATCTGCACTACTAACCTCCCATCAGGATTCACACATACTACTGAGTGAATGAATGAACCCCTTTTGCCAATTATCAAAGAAGTTAGACAAAGTTATTAACAATTGTTTATTAAACTTATGATCAAACTTTGCAGCATTTAAACTTAATTGAGTATGTGAATAATTAGTGGACAGGGTTAATTGAGGAAATAACAGAGGTTACAAAAGCAGTTATGTCACTGTAATTCAGTATTAACTGCTTGATTATAAATTCAGTTGAGTTCAGTGCTGGAGATTGATATAAATTGATGAGACTAATTTAGGATTAGATGCCTTAGATTTCCGATCAGTTAACAGCATTAGCCAGTCTATATGCTTGTAGTTAGCAATGTTTACAGAATTTCTACAATCCGTGTCTTTATGAGCAGGATTAGTTGAACTGATTCCTCTAGTAAGATGATGTTAGCCTTCCAAGACATCAATTATGAGGTGCCATCTGTTCCTCTTGGATTCTCTGCTCCTGGGTAAATTCATCTTCCCTGCTGGTAGCTGTATCTGGACTAGCTGGCTTAAATCTCACCTCTCTTGATCTCAGGGAAACTAGAACATGTGACACACAGCTGCCTGTATCTGACTGGTAGCTCCATACAATCTAAATTTCTGTAACCGCCCCCCTCTCTTAGATGTGCACTTTCCAATTTTAGAGACGCTTTTACATATGCTAGACAAAACACCCTACATCTACTACAAAGAGCAAGAGTCAGAATGAAGACTAAAGACTGGAAACTTTACTGTCATGTGCCTCCGATATGTCTTCCTTTTTCCTCATCTGAGGATTCCCTTCCGCCGTGGTTAACATGGCTGTCTACTGTATCCATTCTATTTCCTGCACCTCTGCTCTCACGCCTTCACCTCCCTCTCAGAACCATGACAGGGTTCCCCTTGTCCTCACCTTTCAACAGAATCAGCCTCCACGTTCAACGGATCATCTCCCGCCATTTCTGCCACCTCCAGCTTGACCCCACCACCAATCACATATTCCTCTTCAGCATTCCAAAGGGACCGCTCCCTTCGTGACACCCTGGTCCATTCCAGTCACCCCAGCACCTCCTCCCGTTTCCACGGCACCTTCCCATGCAAGCGCAGGAGATGCAACACCTGCCGTTTTACCTCCTCCCTTCCTGTCAAGGGCCCCAAATATTCTTTCCGGGTGAAACAGCGATTTACTTGTACGTCTTTCAATTTAGTATACTGTATTCGCTGCTCACAATGTGGTCTCCTCTACTTTGGGGAGACCAAACACAGATTGGGTGCCAACTTTGTGGAACACCTCCGTTCAGTCCGTAAGCATGACCCCGAGATTCCGGTCGCCTGTCACTTTAATTCTCTGCTCCACTCCCACTTTGACCTCTCTGTCTTCAGACTCCTGCTGTTCCAATGAAGCTTAACACTAGCGTGAGGAACAGCACCTCATCTTTCATTTAGGCACTTTACAACCTTCTGGACTCAACATAAACAATTTCAGACCTTAACCTCGGCCCATATTTTGCTCATGTATTTTTTCGCTCTGTTTCCCATGGCATTCACACCCTATCGAAACTAATCTTTTCTAACTCCTGCCATTACCAGCTCAAGTCGGCCCATCATCCCTTTTGTCTCAAATCTCTTCTGTCTTCCAGTTGAGGAGGCGTCGCGAGAGTCCGGGGGAGGCCTGTAAAAGGCCCAGCGGCAGATCGGAGGAGGCGGCGTGGGAGTCCGGGGAAGGCCTGTAAAAGGCCCAGCGACAGATCGGAGCAGCGGCAGATCGGAGGAGGCCAGCTGGTGCAGGGCGAGAAGCCAAAAAAGTAAAAAGAAATCGAAGGGTGATGTCACAGCTAAGGGGGTAAGTGATTGGTGAGAAGTTTTTCTTCTTTTTCTTTATCAGTAAGTAACCTTTGGCATTGTTGCCAAATTAAGTAAATTTAAGGGTTAAGTCATGGCAGGAGAGCCCAGTCCCGTGTCATGCTCCTCCTGTGCTATGTGGGAACTCAGGGACGCTTCCAGTGTCCCCGACGACTACATATGCAGGAAGTGTATCCTGCTGCAGCACCTGACAGACTGCATTGTGGCACTGGAGCAGCGCATGGATTCACTCTGGAGCATCCACGATGCTGAGGATATCATGACTAGCATGTTTAGTGAGTTGGTCACACCGTAGCTAAAGGTTACTCAGGTAGATAGGGAATGGGTGACCATCAGGAAAAGCAGTGGAAGAAAGGTAGTGCAGAGGCCCCTTGCAGTAATCCCACTCCAAAACAGATACAGTGCCTTGGATGCTGTTGGGGGGGGGGGGGCGAGGAGAGATGACTCATCAGGGGAGGGCAGCAGCAGCCAAGTTCGTGGCACCATGGGTGGCTCTGTTACAAAGGAGGGCAGGAAGAAGAATGGGAGAGCCATAGTGGTAGGGGATTGTATTGAAAGGGGAATAGGTAGACGTTTCTGTGCCCGCAATCGAGATTCCAGGATGGTACGTTGCCTCCCTGGTGCAAGGGTCAAGGATGTCTCGGAGCAGCTGCAGGACATTTTGGAGGGGGAGAGTGAACAGCCAGTTGTCGTGGTGCATTTGGTACCAACGATATCGGTAAAAAACAGGATGATGTCCTACAAGCTGAATTTAGGGAGCTAGGAGTTAAATTAAAAAGACAGACCTCAAAAGGTAGTAATCTCAGTATTGCTACCAGTGCCACGTGCTAGTCAGAGTAGGAATTGCAGGATAGCTAAGATGAATACGTGGCTTGAGGAATGGTGCAAGAGGGAGGGGGATTCAAATTCCTGGGGCATTGGAGCCGGTTCTGGGGGAGGTGGGACCAGTAAAAACCAGATGGTCTGCACCTTGGCAGGACTGGAACCAATGTCCTTGGGGGAGTGTTTGCTAGTACTGTTGGGGAGGGGTTAAACTAATATGGCAGGGGGATGGGAACCTATGCAGGGAGACAGAGGGAAGTAGAATGGGTGCAAAAGCAAAAGATAGAAAGAAGAAAAGTAAAAGTGGAGGGCAGAGAAACCCAAGGCAAAAATCAAAAAGGGCTACATTACAGCAAAACTCTAAAGGGGCAAAGTGTTTTAAAAAGACGAGCCTGAAGGCTCTGTGCCTCAATGCGAGGAGTATTCGTAAGGTGGACAAATTAACTGCGCAGGCAGCTATTAACGAATATGATATCATTGGCATTACGGAGACATGACTCCAGGGTGACCAAGGCTGGGAACTCAACATCCAGGGGTATTCAACATTTAGGAAGGATAGACAGAAAGGAAAAGGAGGTGGGATAGCGTTACTGGTTAAAAGAGGAAATTAACGCAATAGAAAGGAAGGACGTTAGCTTGGATGATGTGGAATCTGTATGGGTAGAGCTGCGGAACTTCAAAGGGCAGAAAATGCTAGTGGGAGTTGTGTACAGACCACCAAACAGTAGTAGTGAGGTTGGGGACAGCATCAAACAAGAAATTAGGGATGCACGCAATAAGGGTACAGCAGTTATCATGGGCGACTTTAATCTACATATAGATTGGGCTAACCAAACTGGTAGCAATACGGTGGAGGAGGATTTCATGGAGTGTATCAGGGATGGTTTTCTAGACCAATATGTCAAGGAACCAACTAGAGAGCTGGCCATCCTAGACTGGGTGATGAGTAATGAGAAAGGACTAATTAGCAATCTTGTTGTGCGAGGCCCCTTGGGAAACAGTGACCATAATATGGTCGAATTCTTTATTAAGATGGAGAGTGACACAGTTAATTCAGAGACTAGGGTCCTGAATTTAGGGAAAGGTAACTTCGATGGTATGAGACGTGAATTGGCTAGAATAGACTGGCAAATGATACTTAAAGGGTTGATGGTGGATCGGCAATGGCAAACATTTAAGGATCACATGGATGAACTTCAACAATTGTACATCCCGGTCTGGAGTAAAAATAAAATGGGGAAGGTGGCTCAACCGTGGCTAACAAAGGAAATTAAGGATAGTGTTAAATCCAAGGAAAAGGCATAGAAATTGGCCAGAAAAAGCAGCAAACCTGAGGACTGGGAGAAATTTAGAATTCAGCAGAGGAGGACAAAGGGTTTAATTAGGAGGGGGAAAATAGAGTATGAGAGGAAGCTTGCTGGGAACATAAAAACTTACTGCAAAAGCTTCTATAGATATGTGAAGAGAAAAATATTCGTGAAGACAAATGTAGGTCCCTTGCAGTCAGAATCAGGTGAACTTATAATGGGGAACAAATAAATGGCAGACCAATTGAACAAATACTTTGGTTCTGTCTTCACAAAGGAAGACACAAATAGCCTTCTGGAAGTACTAGGGGGAAGAGGGTCTCGGGAGGAGGAACTAAAGGAAATCCTTATTAATCAGGAAATTGTGTTAGGGAAATTGATGGGATTGAAGGCCGATAAATCCCCAGGGCCTGATAGTCTGCATCCCAGAGTACTTAAGGAAGTGGCCCTAGAAATAGTGGATGCATTGGTGATCATTTTCCAGCAGACTATCGACTCTGGATCAGTTCCTATAGACTGGAGGGTAGCTAATGTAACACCACTTTTTAAAGAAAGGAGCGAGAGAGAAAACGGGTAATTATAGACCGGTTAGCCTGGCATCAGTAGTGGGGAAAATGTTGGAATCAATTATTAAAGATGAAATAGCAGCGCATTTGGAAAGCAGTGACAGGATCGGTCCAAGTCAGCATGGATTTATGAAAGGGAAATCATGCTTGACAAACCTTCTGGAATTTTTTGAGGATGTAACTAGTAGAGTGGACAAGGGAGAACCAGTGGATGTGGTGTATTTGGACTTTCAAAAGGCTTTTGACAAGGTCCCACACAAGAGATTGGTGTGCAAAATTAAAGCACATAGTATTGGGGGTAATGTATTGACGTGGATAGAGAACTGGTTGACAGACAGGAAGCAGAGAGTCGGGATTGACGCAACCTTTTCAGAATGGCAGGCAATGACTAGTGGGGTGCCACAGGGCTCAGTGCTGGGACCCCAGCTGTTTATAATATACATCAATGATTTAGATGAAGGAGTTGAGTGTAATATCTCCAAGTTTGCAGATGACACTAAGCTGGGTGGTGGTATGAGCTGCAAGGAGGATGCTAAGAAGATGCAGAGTGACTTGGACAGGTTAGGTGAGTGGGCAAATGCAGTATAATGTGGATAAATGTGAGGTTATCGACTTTGGTGGCAAAAACACGAAGGCAGATTATCTGAATGGCAACAGATTAGGAAAAGAGGAGGTGCAATGAGACCTGGGTGTCATGGTATATCGGTCGTTGAAAGTTGGCATGCAGGTACAGCAGACGGTGAAGGCAGCAAATGGCATGTTGGCCCTCATAGCTAGGGGATTTGAGTATAGGAGCAGGGAGGTCTTACTGCAGTTGTACAGGGCCTTGGTGAGGCCTCACCTGGAATAGTGTGTTCAGTTTTGGTCTCCTAATCTGAGGAAGGACATTCTTGCTCTTGAGGGAGTGCAGCGAAAGTTCACCAGACTGATCCCCGGGATGGCAGGACTGACATATGAGGATAGACTGGATCGACTGGGCCTGTATTCACTGGAGTTTAGAAGAATGTGAGGGTATCTCATAGAAACATGTAAAATACTGACAGGACTGGACAGGTTAGATGCGGGAAGAATGTTCCCGATGTTGGGGGAGTCCAGAACCAGGGGACACAGTCTAAGGATAAGGGGTAAGCCATTTAGGACCGAGATGAGGAGAAAGTTCTTCACTCAGAGAGTTGTTATCTGTGGAATTCCCTGCCGCAGAGAGTTGTTGATGTCAGTTCGTTGGATATATTCAAGAGGGAGTTACATATGGCCCTTACGGCTAAAGTGATCAAGGGGTATGGTGAGAAAGCAGGGAAGGGGTACTGAGGTGATGATCAGCCATGATCTTATTGAATGGTGGTGCAGGCTCGAAGCGCCGAATAGCCTACTCCTGCACCTATTTTCTATGTTTCTATGTTACCAGGCATTACTGGTATTGTTAAACTGTGTGTATGTGTTAAATTAGAGAATACTAATGAAAAATGTTATTGCTTAGACCTTCCCTTTTGTTCTTTCCTCCTCTCCCCCTTTCAGTGCTCTTTAAGAATCTGTTCTTTCGAACATTCGTCAGTTCTGACGCAGGATCATCAACCTGAAACATTAACTGTTTCTCTCCACAGATGCTGCCTGACCCTCTGAGATTTCCAACATTTTCTGTTTTTACTTCAGATTCCAGTATCTGCAGTATTTTGCTTTTGTATATATATTATATATAGATATAGAATTTTTTTTTTTAAAAAGGAGGAAAAGCTGTCCCATTTATGCTGTACTTGGACTGGGAGTATTCAACGCCAGTGTCAGGAAAAATTCAATTCCTCACCAGCATATGGCTTTACTTTGATGGATGCAAACATCTCAAAGTACAGTATAGGTTTTAAAAATATATATTATTGGGTTTGAGCAGTCACAAAAATCTCTGGATTTGATTATTCAGAAAATTAAAAAGCTCACTCAAAGTTTTTATTTTGTGGTTTTTGAATTCCTCCAGACGGGGGCTGATAAAGCCGCTGTTTCTGGTTGTCTGTATAGTTATACAGTACCGTTTGTTGTTCATTCTGCAACAGTATTTTAAAACCAAACAGCAACACATACACCAAGACGATAAACCATCTAAATGGTGCAGTTCACAAATGGTCAACACTTATCAGCAAATCATATCCTTCATCTGCATCCTATTATTTTGATTACAAAGTAGCGTGCAGCATGACTAAGATCTACAGGAATTCAGTGCAAAGGATTTTAAAGTTAGAAGTTTTTCAAATACTCTTCATTCTGCTTTATGTATGGAAGTTGTTCCAGCGCTGGCGATAAAGTTTAAACCAGAAATGCGGATGTATGCAGTTCTTTGCTTGTCTTTGCTTTTATGTTCCATTAAAGTCAAAACTAGGTTTCTATGTCAAACCACATCATATTTTCAGTTTCTTGTGATCCCCTTCAATGCAACAAGACTCAGCATTTCAATTGATGATACCAGCCACCTACGATAATTTTCACGGATTTGTACCAAGTAAAGTTTGACATCTTGCAACATATAAATTAAGACTTTTGAAGGGAGAAAAGCAGAATCAGAATACATAAAAACACCTTTATGCATACCTTGTGTCATTTCCAAATAAACCATAATTGTTATTTACAAGAAAAACTTCCAGTTGCCCTTCCATGCTTTCATTTTTAGTATCCATTTCTTGCCTCTAAAGTAAACAGAGGAATGCCAAAGTCACTGCCACAGAGGAAAAGAAGTGCAAGGTGTTAGTGATGCACAATACTGAATCTGAAGATCTGAAGAATCTGAAGTCCATTTCGCTCTCCAACCGGTACTCTGTTCTGAGTACCTGTGAGGGCGATGGTGGCTCTGGGGAATGCAGCCAGAGCCAAATCCATGGCACCACGGGTGGCTCAGTTGCACGGGGGTTGGGGGAGGGGGGGGGGGGGGGGGCGGGGAGGAAGAAGAATGGAAGAGCTATAGTGGTAGGGGATTCAATAGTCAGGGGAGCAGACAGGTGTTTCTGCAGCCATAGATGTGACTCCAGGATAGTATGTTGCCTCCCTGGTGCCAGGGTCAAGGATGTCACCGAGCGGCTGCAGGGCATTCTGGGCGGGGGGGGGGGGGGGGGGGAAACCAGAGGTTGTGGTGCATATCGGGACCAATGACATAGGTGGAAAGAGGGATGAGGTCCTGCAGGCAGAGTATAAGGAGCTAGAAGAGAGATTAAAAAGCAGAACCTCAAAAGGTAGTAATGTCCGGATTACTCCCGGTGCCACGAGCTAGTGAGTACAGAAACAGGAGGATAGAGCAGATGAATGTGTGGCTGGAGAGATGGTGCAGGAGGGAGGGCTTTAGTTTCCTGAGGCATTGGGACTGCTTCTGGGGGAGGTGGAACCTGTACAAGCCGGACGGGTTGCACCTCAACAGAGCCAGGACCAATATCCTCGCAGGGGGGGGGGTTAAACTAGCTTGGCAGGAGGATGGGAACCTGAAAATAGATTCAGTTGGGAGGGGAGTAAAGCTGGAATTAGAAAGAAAAATTAAAGAAAGTGAGTTTGAAGGAGGAAACAAGCAGGAAAAAAAGGTAAAAAAGCAAATTTAAAGGCTCTTTGTCTAAATGCACTGGTGACCATAGTCTTTAGGTCCCCTAACAGTAGCAACTCTGTTGGTCAGAGTATAAACCAGGAAATAGTGCGGCTTGTAAAAAGGGAACCACATTCGTAACAAAATAGATGAGTTGACGGCACAAATAAATACAAATGTGTATGATCTGATAGCCATTACAGTGACGTGGTTGCAAGGTGACCAGGACTGGGAACTAAATATCCAGGGGTATGAGACAATCCGGAAGAATGGACAAAAAGGAAAAAGAGGTGGGATAGCTCTGTTGATAAAGGATGGAATCACTGCAATAGTGAGAAACGATATTGGCTCAAATGATCAGGATGTTGAAACAGTTTGAGTGGAGATAAGGAATAATAAGGGGAAAAAGTCACTGGTGGGCATAGTCTATAGGCCCCCTAACAGTAGCAACTCTGTTGGTCGGAGTATAAACCAGGAAATAGTGGGGGCTTGTAAAAGGGAACAGCAATTTTAACCTCCGTATTGATTGGATAAATCAAATTGGCCTCGAGGAAGAGTTCAAAGAGTGCATAAGGGACGGGTTCCTTGAGCAGTGTGTAACGTAACCAACCAGGGGGCAGGCTATCTTAGATCTGGTCCTGTGTAATGAGAGAGGATTAATAAACAATCTCCTAGTAAAGGATCCCCTTGGAATGAGTGATCATAGCATGGTTGAATTTCAAATTCAGATGGAGGGCGAGAAAGTTGGATCTCAAACCAGCATAAGCTTAAATATAGGAGATTACAAAGGTATGAGGGCAGAGTTGGCTAAAGTGGACTGGAAAAATTGATTAAAGTGTAGGGCGGTTGATGAATAGTGGCGTACATTTAAGGAGATATTTCACAACTCTCATGAAAAATATATTCCAGTGAGGAGGAAAGGGTGTAAAAGAAGATAGCCATCCGTGGCTAACAAAAGAAATAAAGAATTAAAAACAAAGGCGTACAAAGTGGCCAAAAGTAGTGGGAGGACAGAAGATTGGGAAGCTTTTAAAAGCCAGCAAAGAATGACAAAAAAAATGATTAAGAAAGGGAAGATAGACTATGAAAGTAAACTAGCACATAATATAAAAACAGGTAGCAAGAGTTTCTATAGGGATATAAAAAAGAAGCGAGTAGCTAAAGTAAATATTGGTCCCTTAGAGGACGAGCCGGGGAATAAGTAACGGGGAACTTGGAGATGGCAGAAACTCTGAATAAATAGTTTGCATCAGTCTTTACTGAAGAGGACACTAAAAATATCTCAACAGTGGATAGTCAAGCGGCTATAGGGGGGGAGGAACTTAACACAATCACAATGACTAAGGAGGTGGTACTCAGTAAGATAACAGGACTAAAGGCGGATAAATCCCCTGGACCTGATGGCTTGCATCCTAGGGTCTTAAGAGAAGTAACGGCAGGGATTGTGGATGCATTGTTTGTAATTTACCAAAATTCCCTGGATTCTGGGGAGGTCCCAGCAGATTGGAAAACTGCAACTGTAACGCCCCGATTTAAAAAAAGGGGGCAGACAAAAAGCAGGAAACTATAGATCAGTTAACCCAACATCTGTGGTTGGGAAAATGTTGGGATCCATTATTAAAGAAGCAGCAGCATGACATTTGGAAAAATATAATTCAGTCAGGCAGAGTCAGTATGGATTTATGAAAGGGAAGTCATGTGTGACAAATTTGTTGGAATTCTTTGAGGATGTAACGAACAAGATAGATAAAGGGGAACCAGTGGATGTGATGTATTTGGACTTCCAGAAGGCAATTGACAAGGTGCCACATAAAAGGTTACTGCACAAGATAAAAGTTCACGTGGTTGGGGGTAATATATTGGCATGGATAGAGGATTGGTTAACTAACAGAAAACAGAGAGTTGGGATAAATGACTCATTCTCGGGTTGGCAATCAGTAACTAGTGGCGTGCCGCAGGGATCAGTGCTGGGACCCCAACTATTTACAATCTATATTAATGAGTTGGAAGAAAGGACCGAGTGTAACGTAACCAAGTTTGCTGACGATACAAAGATGCAGGGAAAAGCAATGTATGAGGAGGACACAAAAAATTTGCAAAAGGACATAGAAACATAGAAATTTACAACGCAGAAGGAGGCCATTTCGTCCCATTGTGTCCGCGCCAGCCAACAAAGAGCCGCACGGCCCTTGGTCAGCAGCTCTAAAGGTTACATATAAACCTATGAACAATGACGGAAAGGCAAAGAGCACCCAGCCCAACCAGTCTGCTTTACAACTGCGACACCCCTTATACTGAAACATTCTACACTCCACCCCAACCAGAGCCATGTGACCTCCTGGGAGAGGCAAAAACCAGATTAAAAACCCAGGCCAATTTAGGGAGAAAGAATCTGGGAAAATTCCTCTCCGACCCATCCAGGCGATCACCCTGGCCATATTCTATTCCTTGCAGTACTTACCATTATATCTGCGCCTTCCAACAAAAGGTCATCCAGTCTAATCCCAATTACCAGCTCTAGGTCCGTAACCCTGCAGGGTTACTGCATTTTAAGTGGCCATCCAACCATCTATTAAAAGTGATGACATAGACAGGCTAAGTGAGTGGGCAAAAATTTGGCAGATGGAGTACAATGGAAAGTGTGAGGTTATGCACTTTGGCAGAAAAAAAATCAAAGAGCAAGATATTATTTAAATGGAGAAAAATTGCAAAGTGATTGAAAATTCTCCAAAACATTTTGTAAATCTGTAATGCTACCCAAGGCCAACAAGGAACCAGTCCATCTATAAATAGTTAAAAAGAAACCTGCATAAATTCCTTAGTAAAGAGCCAAACCCAGTCCTCGTGACTTAATCAATATAGGAAATCAGAAAACACGCAAATATTTCCAGATTACCTTAGCTCCACGTGAACTAAAACAACTGCCAAGAGAGCAGTGTGGTGATGCAAAACATGGAAGCAGGAATGCATTGTGCTAAAGGGCGATGAAAACCGCAGTAGAGAAAGGATAAAAAAACCTTCAACCAGGTCAATCACATTTTCTGGTTGACAGAAAACACACTGGTGGTTGCTTGGGTGCAGCTTATCCATCTGCTTAGCTGCAGAAGTACTCAGAAAAGACCAATATAGGCAAGGGGGAAAAAAAACTATCAAAACTATTGCATGTCATCAAGGGAAAACCATTTAATACAATGCTGCTTTCTGACTTCAATCACTGAATTCAGACAGCAACACAAGCAGTACTTTGATCTTGAACTGTAAACAAGATCATACATTTTCCCATATTCATATCAAACCATGTGATTCAATACACCATCAGATCTTTAAACATCTGCAATATGCAGATGGCTCTTTCACCCTCAAAAGACTCCAGGAAACATCCAAATGAAAACAAAACACTCAGCAACAGTTAAGAAAACCAATTTATTAAAATATCATTATCTTGTTTATATACTTATTTTTTTAAATCAGTGTTAAGTGTGATTTAAGATATAAATCCAAAGGATTTAGATTACATTCACACTGTTCCAATTGTTGACTGGATTGTAATTGATTTAGATGTCTCCACAGTCAAAAACCTAAGTATTTACACCATACTTCCTTCATAAGCAGGTTTTTGGGAGACTAATTTGAAAAAAAAACTGGCTGCACAATACAAAAAGGATTTTTGTGGATTCTCTAAGAAAAGGAACCATAAAGCAAAGTGTGTTATATTAGGGGTCATAATAGTCAGCTGCCCAAGAAATGCAACGTCCACTGAGGGAAAACACAGATATATTTATTACTGAGCTCCTTAAACCCTACCTCTGTCCCAATACCTCCTTAAGTGGCTCGTGACAAATTTTGTTTGATAACACTCCTATAAAGCACCGAGATATTTTATGTTAAAGAAACTATATAAATCCAATTTGTTGTACTAACCCAATCTATTTTTTTTTATATAAACACACAACCAGACACATTCCAACTCGATTCCAAAATAATAGAAAAGCAAAATACTGCAGATGCTGGAATCTGAAATAAAAACAGAAAATGCTGGAAACCTCAGCGGGTCAGGCAGCATCTGTGGAGAGAAACAGAGTTAACGTTTCAGGTCGATGACACTTCGTCAGAACTGGGAGTGGAGTGGGGTGGCGGAAATGGCGGAGGATGATCCGTTGAACATACAGTCACTTTAATTCCCCTCTCGATTCCCACTCCAACATCTCCATCCTGGGCCTCCTACACTGTTCCAATGAAGCTCAACACAAGCTCAAGGAACAGCACCTCATCTTTCATTTAGGCACTTTACAGCCTTCTGGACTCAATATCGAGTTCAACAATTTCAGACCTTCACCTCCGCCCATATTTTGCTCCCTTTCCTCCTTTTTTTCCCCCTACCCCCCCCCCCCCCCAATTCTTATGTATTTTTTCCTGTTTCCCATGGCAGCTGGTAATTATCCTGCCATTCACACCCTATCGAGATTAACCTTTTTCTAACGTCTGCCATTACCATCTCAAACCTCTCCTGCCTTCCACCCTATCACAGACCTTCCCTTTTGTTCTTTCCTCCCCTCCCCCTTTCAGTGCTCTTTAAGAATCTGTTCTTTCGAACATTCGTCAGTTCTGATGAAGGGCCATCGACCTGAAACATTAGCTCTGTTTCTCGCCACAGATGCTGCCTGACCTGCTAAGATTTCCAGCATTTTCTGTTTTTATTCCAAAATAAAAAAAGTTGGGTCAAATCTGGTGGCCATAAATCAACTTGTGCCACTTCAGCTTTTTAATCCATACTCGCAATGAGAAATATATTTCCTTGCCAATTTTTCTATTTTCCTCCTGCCCTCTGAAGGCAATCATTCACATTGGCTTACAATTCCACGGGAGCTGACAAAACTATTAGCTCATTCAAATGGCTATTATTCAAGTGTGAGCAGGGACAGTGAGTTCAACAGACTACTTGGTCAAAGATGATATCACAGCTGAACCAAAACTCGTTCTCACATTGTCCACATATATGCACTTCCACTGGAGATAATTGCTAAGTCCATTAATGTGCAGTGTGAATAAGTTACATTTTATTTTTGGGATGGAATTTTCACTGGCATTTTCAGGTTGTGGGTAGCACCCTCACCCGAGTTAGAAGGTTGTGGGTTCAAGTCCCACTCCAGTGACTTGAGCCCCAAAATCTAGACTGACACTTCAGTGCAGTGCTGAGGGTGCACTGCACTGTTGGAGGTGCCATCTTTCAGATGAGACATTAAACCTGCTCTCTCAGGTGGATGTAAAAGATCCTATGGCACTATTTCGAAGAAAAGCAAGGGAGTTATCATCGGTGCCCTATTTATCCCTCAATCAACATCACTAAAACAGATTATCTGTCAACATCACATTGCTGTATGCACGAGCTTGCTGTGCACAAATTGGCTGCTGTGTTTCCTACATTACAGAAGTGACTACACTTCATTCGCTGTAAAGCACTTTAGGGTGTCTGGTGGTCATGAA
This sequence comes from Pristiophorus japonicus, assembly GCF_044704955.1. Lineage (NCBI taxonomy): Eukaryota > Metazoa > Chordata > Chondrichthyes > Pristiophoridae > Pristiophorus > Pristiophorus japonicus. The sequence continues at coordinate 101,183,877 of NC_091981.1, forward strand.
AGGCGCTATATAAATGCAAGTCTTTCTTTGCCCAGTTTCTGTCCAATTTTGAAAAGAAATCATAAATCAGGAACCAGATAGCAATCAGGCCTAAGAACTTAGGCAAATTCCAAAAAGTCAATTATAGCACCCACTATTGCTACCCCAGTGTCAACAAAATCAGAATAGGAATCAAATCTGACACTAGTTTTTTGAGCCATTGGGAGTGTACGGTTCGCAAAGATATTTGGCTCAAGGCACATGAAGATGCCAGGGTCTGGAGACTAAAAGTTGAAGTACGCGAAAAGGCAACAGCCAACTACTGTTTTGAATTGATGAAGGACATTGATACTGGACATAGGAATGTTTTAAAGCTTTTCTGATTGACTATGAAAAGGAGCGTTCATGGAAATGTGTGACCTGGAATCTTGTGCAAGCCTCAATTGATTTTGATGGGAGAAATTAGCATCTAGACAATGCTCTAGGTTTCACTCAAACAATGGGGTCCGATTCATTTCATGGCCTGAATCAGAAAAACGTTTCTCTGCGAGCCGTCAACTAGACACACCCATCAACTGTAAGAGGAAACCACATTAAATGTGTATTTCAGGGAGTGGGAAACAAAGATGAGGAGTCATCTTCAATCTCGCAGACTCTGCATTTCTCCGGTGGTTGAATTACCGGTTGATGATGTGTGAATGTCAGCCATTCAGAAGCCCAGCAACTGAAACTACAGTTGGGGGAGGACTTTGTGACAAAAAGACTTTAAGATGGAAGGACATAGACAGGGACACACTCTCTCACTCTCTCACTCTCTCACTCTCTCACTCTCTCACTCTCTCACTCTCTGCGGCAGTTTTGAGTATAGGAGCAGGGAGGTCTTACTGCAGTTGTACAGGGCCTTGGTGAGGTCTCACCTGGAATACTGTGTTCAGTTTTGATCTCCTAATCTGGGGAAGGACATTCTTGCTATTGAGGGAGTGCAGCGAAGGTTCATCAAACTGATTCCCGGGATGGCAGGACTGACATATGAGGAGACTGGATCAACTGGGCCTGTATTCACTGGAGTTTAGAAGGATGAGAGGGGATCTCATAGAAACATATAAAATCTGACAGGATTGGACAGGTTAGATGCAGGAAGAATGTTCTTGATATTGGGGAAGTCCAGAACCACGGGTCACAGTCTAAGGATAAGGGGTAAGCCATTTAGGACTGAGGTGAGGAGAAACTTCTTCACTTAAAATTGTGAACCTGTGGAATTCTGTACCACAGAAAGTTGTTGAGGCCAGTTTGTTAGATATATTCAAAAGGGAGTTAGATGTGGCCCTTATGGCTAAAGGGATCAAGGGGTATGGAGAGAAAGCACGAATGGGGTACTGAAGTTGCATGATCAGCCATGATCATATTGAATGGTGGTGCAGGCTCGAAGGGCCGAATGGCCTACTCCTGCACCTATTTTCTATGTTTCTATTACAGGAAAAACAGCCCAGGAAGACCTCAATTGATGCAATAATTGATCAAATGTTACGACTAAATTTTTAAACGTCGTACCACCCATTAGTGACAACACATTAGCCCAGATGACACTCCCCTCTCTCTCTTCCTCCATCCTCACCCACTCCCTTCAAACTGGTGTGGCATGTTTAACGAAACTTGCAGTCTATGCCTTTGATCCAAAGTGAAGCAGACCCCCAAAACAAAGTTCTGTAGTGCACTGACTTCCATTTACTCAGAGTCGAAGTGTTACAGAACTTTGTCTTGAAAGACTAAATTCCCTTATTCAGACATTGGGAACAAAACCTTCAGCGAATCTGCAAACGGTTTCCCAGCACAACGTGTGTGTGGGGGAGGGAGTAAAGCAGCTTTATGGAACAGTAAAGTTTACTATTAGATCAATTCAGTCCTATGTACATTTCAACGGTTATCCAAAATCCATCAGCTCTTCAAATCGGCATTTCACACCCGATGGATCAAAATGTGGTCCAGGTCCCAAAACTCAAAACATTAACAGAGAAGGATAAAAGTTACAACTATCTGCCAGAGTGAAAAATCAAATCATACCTTCGCTGTCTAAGGGTTAACATTTAAAATGATGCACTTTGACATTCCAAGTCATTAGTTTCTATATTTACCATTTTGAATTTTAATTTAAAGAACAACTTCAAAACTTGTTATTCTGGAAGCAACAGTAGAATTAACAATTAAACCCATTCCAAGATACACGACATCCATCCCATGTAAAACATGTTTCACCACGTGCTACCCTAAAACTCGTACACACTTTAAAATGCCTCGGTTAACAACTCAGCTCCCCAGACAACTCTCTAAACCAGTGGAAAGTTACTCCTGTTTTGCTGAACTCTAAATCTCTTACGAATCCCCTTCACACTGTTCTAGACAACCTAACACATCAACACCAGGGACCAACAGCTGCCCCGGCAGAGACAGAGCATAGCCACCGAGCAGAGTCCCAGAGCCAGAGCACAGCCACCCCCCGCCCGCCCCCCAGAGACAGAACACAGCCACCCAGAGCACAGCACAGCCCTGCCCTGCCCCCCCCAGAGACAGAACACAGCCCTACCCCTCTCCCCCCAGATACAGAGCACAGCCCAGCCCGCCCCCGAGCCGGAACACAGTCCCAGAGAGGAGCGCAGCACAGACCCCCTAGACGCCTCCCCCGATTCTCCGTCCTTTCTGTCTTTTCCTCCCGATTCTTCCACCGAGTTTTGCCGACGTGGAAATTTTAGGTTTAGAGACGAGATGATCGCTGATTGGTCGTTGCACGACGGGGTCGAAGGTCGCGGTCTACAAGGTTCCGCGCCAAAAAGCACCCGCGAGCTCTGGGCTTGTCCAATGCTGGGTTCATGTCTCATTGTGCATCTGAGTCATATTTGCATAAAACTTGTGCATTCTTTGACATTAAAATTGGTGATAGGAACATTAAACCCAGTTGGACAAATTAAATGAAGATTGGCTTTTTAAACCCTGCTCCCAGTGTTTGGAAGAACACTATAATATAAACGGCGTGGAGGCCTCGACCTGCGTGAGAACACCAGCGGCAGGTCCGGGCCATAAAAGGAGCGGAGGTGCGGCGCCTGGGAGCAGCGTGGAGGCATACAACTTCAGGGAGCAGTGGGAGTTGCGGCGGCAGCCAGGTCGGTGATTGGAGCGAGCAGATACAGCAGGAGCGGCGAGAGACTGTAGAGGGATGTGATCAGAGCCCAGGAGAGCCATGAGTTCTGGGCCAGAGACAACATGTGCCAGCCCACACTGCAATATGTGTGCACACTAGGTCCGTGCAGCAGAGCATGGCTCCAGTTAGTCTTGGATAATCCTTGCCACTGGACCAAGACCTAGCTCTATCAAGCCCATGTGGTGGCTGGTGTGCAATGGTCACCACACGTTAAAAAAATTAATGCACAGGCATCTTCCACCCTTCAAGATGTAGTTCGGGACCTGGAATATTAGGTCCTTCATTGAAACACCTTTGAACTCATCCTTTTTGGCGTGGAAGCAAGTCATCCTCGTTTTGAGGGACTGCCTATGATGATGATAATATAAATCCACCAAGCTCCAAATCATCACCAAGATTCAATTATTCTGATTCAAAAATCTATTTGATTCACCTTACTCTGAAAAATAAGCATAGTGCCATTTGTATAAATGTGTTTGCAATCAATGTTTTAAAATCATAAATCTAATTATTTCAGTAAAGTTCTAATAACATTAGTGGTGATGTAGTGTTAATATCAGCGCTATTTTTCATTTGAAAAAGGAATTACTCCACATATTGTGCAAATTCCTGTAAATCTTATATTTTATCAATTTTATATATTTTTATTTTACATGTGGTATGTACAGGATTTGTTTAGGATACAGTTATCATCATCATCAGAAGCAGTCCCCCGAAATCGAGTAATACTTGCTTCCATTTTAAAAGTGAGTTCTCAGATGACTGTACGGTCCAATATGGGAATTTCAGTCAGTCTCTGTCACAGGTGGGACAGACAATGGTTGAAGGAAAGGGGGGTGGGTAGTCTGGTTTTCCGCATGCTCCTTCCGCTGTCTGCATTTGGTTTCTGCATGCTTTCGGCGACGAGACTCAAGCTGCTCAGTGCCCTTCCGGATGCTCTTCCTCCACTTAGGGCGGTCTTGGGCCAGGGATTCCTAGGTGCCAGTGGGGATGTTACACTTCATCAAGAGGCTTTCAGGGTGTCCTTGAAACGTTTCCTCTGCCTACCTGGGGCTCACTTGCCGTGTAGGAATTACGAGTAGAGCACTTACTTTGGGGCTCTCGTGTCAGACATGCGGACGATGTGGCCCGCCCAATAGAGCTGGTCAAGTGTAGTCAGTGCTTCGATGCTGAGGATGTTGGCCTGATCGAGAACATTGATGGTGGTGCGTCTATCCTCCCAGTGGATTTGCAGGATCTTGCGGAGACAGCGCTAGTGCTACTTCTCCAACGCTTTGAGGTGTCTACTGTATATGGTCCACGTCTCTGAGCCACATAGGGGGGCGGTATCACTACTGCCCTGTAGACCATAAACTTGGTGCCAGATTTGAGGTCCTGATCTTCAAACACTCTCTTCCTCAGGCGACCGAAGGCTGCGCTGGCGCACTGGAGGCAATGTCGGACCCCGTCGTCGATGTCTGCTCTTACTGATAGTAGACTCCAGAGGTATGGAAAATGGTCCACATTGTCCAAGGCCACGCCATGGATTTTGATGACCGGGCGGCAGTGCTGTGAGGCGGGGTCAGGTTGATAGAGGACCTTTGTCTTATGGATGTTTAGTGTAAGGCACATGCTTTTGTACATCTCGGTGAAGATGTTGACGATGTTGACAGCCCAACCACCCAAGGCCCCATCCCACTGCTGACCAAGAATGGGGAGACACTCATTAAGGACATCGAGGCAGTTAGGGCCCGCTGGAAGGAGCACTTCGAAGATCTCCTTAATTGAGCATCTACCTTTGACAGGCGTGTCCTCGACTCTATCCTGCAGCATACTACCCACCACCATCTCAGCAAAACCCCAGTCCTGCACGAGGTAGAAAAGGCCATCCATCAGCTCAAGAATAACAAGGAATCAGGAGCAGATGGAATCTCTGCCAAGGCACTAAAGTATGGTGGAGAAGCACTATTGGCACAAATGCATGACCTCATCTCTTATCTGGAAGGAGGATAGCATGCCGGGAGATCTCAGAGATGCCGTAATCATGACCATCTTCAAAAAGGGGACAAGTCTGATTGCGGCAGCTACAGAGCAATCTCCCTGCTATCAGCCACTGGGAAAGTCATCGTTAGAATCCTCCTCATCCGTCTTCTCCCTGCAGCTGAAGAGCTCCTCCCAGAGTCACATTGTGGATTCCATCCACTAAGGGGTACAACAGACATGATCTTCACTGCGCGACAACTACAAGAGAATTGCAGGGAACAGCACCAACCCCTGTACATGGCCTTCTTAGTCCTCACAAAGGTCTTTGACACTGTCAACCGTGAGGAACTATGGAGCGTCGTCCTCCGTTTCGGCTGCCCCCAAAACTTTGTCACTATCCTCCGCCTGCTCCACGACGACATGCAAGCCGTGATCCTGACCAACGGATCCACCGCAGACCTAATCCACGTCCGGACCGGGGTCAAGCAGGGCTGCATCATCGCGCCAATGCTCTTCTTGATCTTCCTCGCTGCAATGCTCCATCTAACTCTCAACAAGCTCCCTGCTGGAGTGGAACTAAACTATAGAACCAATGGGAACCTGTTCAACCTTCACCACCTCCAGGCTAGATCCAAGGTCGTCCCTGTCGTGTATCCAGACATGTTTACTGCTTGTACTATTACATATGATATGCCACCAGAGGGCACTACTATGGGAAACTTGTACACCAGTTGTATGGTCACTAAGGTGTGCCACCAGAGGGCACTGCAGTGGGAGACTTGTAGGTTACCTGTACAGGTGTGCCAGGCCTAGTATAAAAGGCAGGCCACCATGTGTGATCATCATTCTGGAGTTATATTAAATGGACTAAGGTCACTACAGTTCAAGTGCAATACTTTGCCTCATGGAGTCATTATCAGAGCATCTAAAGACATAACAATTAGCGACGAGATTACGGACTTTCACGCGAAAATGGCTAACTTTGGTACATTGCAGCAGTTCGCCGTGGGGATGATTGGGATGCCTTTGTGGAGAGACTCGACCATTACTTCACAGCAAACAACCTGGCAGGCGATGATCCGGCCAGGCTAGCTGATAAGCGTAGAGCTATCCTGCTCATGAGTTGTGGGCCCACCGTCTATGGCCTCGTCAGGGACTTGTTGGCACCAGCGAAGACAACGACCAAGACGTACGAGGAGCTTGTAATGCTGATCCAAGAACAACTCAAGCCCAAAGAGAGCATCCTCATAGCCAGACACCGGTTTTATATCTACCGACAGCCCGAAGGCCAGGAAATCGCAACATATGCTGCAGATCTCAGGAGGCTGGTGGCACTGTGTGATTTCGGTGAACACCTCACCAAAGCGCTGCAGGATATCTTTGTCATCAGAATCGGCCACGAGGGCCTTCTTCACAGGCTACTATTTGCGGATACCACAGTCACACTGCAAAAGGCCATCACCATGAGCCAGGCATTCATGACCTCGACCTGTGACTCTAGGCGGATGGCTCATCCTCAGGACTCAAACCTGGCAAGTACTGTGCACAGAATGGCGCCTTTTAGAGGCCGGACTGTAGAATGTGAATCTCCTCAGGGGAGAGAGAACAGGCCCCCGAGTCCCTTAACTCTGAGTCCGCCGAGGGGAGCTAATCGGTTAGCACCATGCTGGCGTTGCGGAGGAAATCACCGGGCTCACCAGTGTCGTTTTAAGGACTATGTGTGCAAAGGGTGCAGCACAAAGGGCCATCTCCAGCGAATGTGTAAAAGAAATAGGAGTCACCGTGTTGATGAAGAGTCTGCAGAGGGCCATGAATCCAGCGCGGATTATGAAGAGGTGGTCAGAGAGGCAGCTCAGCCCCACGATGAAGTGTACGGAATGTTTACTTGCACCACGGAATGTTCCGCGTTGAGAATGGAAATCGAGATAAACGGCGCTCCAGTCTTCATGGAGGTGGATACGGGGGCGAGCCAGTCAGTAATGAATCAAGAAGCCTTTGAGAGGCTATGGGACAATCAAGCTGAACGACCCAAGTTGGTCCTGGTTCAGGCAAAGCTGCGCACCTACACCAATGAACGTATCCCAGTTGTTGGTAGTGCGGATGTTAAGGTACATGATGGCGCGGTGCACAAGTTACCACTGTGGATTGTTGCAGGTGATGGACCAACGCTACTCGGAAGAAGGTGGATGGAGAAGATCCATTGGAGCTGGGAAGATTTCATCCCTCTAGCAATCGAAGCCCTCTGCGCTCAGAGGCAAAGCAAGCCCTCACCAGAGAGCAGATCAGCACAGCACCCGAGGCACAGACCGCTCAGCACGACTGCGTGGAGATGATCCAGCTGAGACGACCCGAACGCACCTTCCAGGCTCCAGTGGCAGGACTCCGGAGGAAGAAAATCGGATCCAAAGGTGAATTCCCAGCTTCGGTGACAGAACCCGGGGAAGAAGAGGATCACAGCAGTCGTCATCGTGGATGGAAGAAAGATGGCGCCCAAACCACGAGGTGAAGCGATGAAGAAAAAGATGGCAACACGTGGTACCAAGTGAAGAAGAGGATTGGGATAAAGATGGCAAGGCTCGCTTAAAGGAGGCCAGCAACACACCACACTTAAAGGGACAGTCCAACATTCTCACTCAATGTAATAACAACTGTGAGTTAAATGTAAAGCTTGTAATTGACGATCAGAGTTTTATACATGTAATAAGCAAAGAAAAGTCATACAATTGCGATCGGAGCTACAGTTTATCTACAATGAGTAATGAAACATTGTGCGATGCAGGATTTCAACTGCATTCAGATAATGTAGCGGGCAGACACCCATCAGAAGCACACAGATCCAGCGGGCTACCCAGTGCTGTAGCCTGCGTTCCTGGGACCAGAGTGATGCACCACAGAGTGTGGCCGCAAACAGCTAATATAGACAAGCCGCAGAGCAAGCGATCTCAGGAGAACAACAGCACCGGTATCGATACCCTGCCCCTGATCGGCTCCACCTCTCAGGCACCCGATGGCACCAACCACCACGAGCCTGAAAGAGCAAACTGCACTAAGGCGCAGCCCCCAGATCCTATCGTCACCAAGGCTACACCCAGGAACGAAGGGTCACCCGCAACGGTTCTCCCAAATGGGACTGGGACCAGCCAGGATCCCAAACCAAATAACGCCCAGGCAAGCGAGTCAGCAGTTCCCTGCGTACTGCTAGACGACTGCTCCTCAGGGAGCAGCAGCGACCCAGGACGTGAGGAAAGGACAGGGAGATCTCAGGCATCTGTGAACCTGTCCAACGCTAGGAGCAACGGCAAAGGCCCCGAGAGCAGGCAACTTGAGCCAACCGGGTTCCCACTGCCAGCACTGGGCACCGTGCCGCTCTCAGACTTCCTGCACACCATCCAGCAATTCTGGAACTAGCTTGTCCTCACACACCGGTGCTGACACCAGTACTGATTCCAAGTATGTATCAAGAATGTATCTCACCAGTCAAATGTACTCGCCTCACAACTGTACCACAAATGTAATGATGTAAATGCAAATTTTTTTTCTGGACTTGAATGTAATGAGCCACCGGCATAATCTATATGTTGGGGGGCAGAGAATGGAGTGGTCATGGACACACAAAGAGAAACTACCAGCACCTCTACTGCTAACGAAACACCACATACTCACCCAAGATGGAAACGACCCTCCAAGGGTCAACCAGATAGAGCTAAGCCCAGCACACAATCAATGTATGAAGGCGATTTGCACTAAGGACTTGGGGGAGAGTGTTGTAATGTATCCAGACATGTTTACTGCTTGTACTATTACATGTGATGTGCCACCAGAGGACACTACTATGGGAAACTTGTACACCAGCTGTATGGTCACTAAGGTGTGCCACCAGAGGGCACTGCAGTGGGAGACTTGTAGGTTACCTGTACAGGTGTGCCAGGCCTAGTATAAAAGGCAGGCCACCATGTATGATCGTCACTCTGGAGTTATATTAAATTGACTAAGGTCACTACAGTTCAAGTGCAATACTTTGCCTTATGGAGTCATTATCAGAGCATCTAAAGACATAACAGTCCCATCCTCTGTCATTGAACTACAGTAAGCAGACGACGCTTGCGTCTGCACACATTTAGAGGACAAACTCCAAACCATATAGTTATATAAATATTCTAAACATCACTATAGCATTGCAGATGTGTACTTTTAGTTGTGTTATCTATGATCTAATTATAGATGACTAACAGGAGCCATAGGATGATACCTAGAGTTGTGCAATGGAGTTAAGTTTGAATTGAAACTTTGTTGCTCAGCCAGTTTCAAAGTTAGTTAGCCTACCTCCATATGTGCCTTTTCCATTTGGGATGCTGGTAACTAGTACACTCTATCTTTTCCTATTTCGATACAGGTGAATTGCACAAACATGTGCTGCTAATTGTGATATATTATCAAATTTCCAAACAACAACTTGCATTTCTATAGCCCCTTTAACATGGTAAAACATTCCGAGGCGCTTCACAGGAGAGTAGTCGAACTAAATTTGACACCGAGCTATATAAGGAGATAGTAAGACAGGTGACCAAAAGATTTTTTAAATTAATTCACAGAATGTGGGCATCGCTGGCAAGATCAGCATTTATTGCCCATCCCTAATTGCCCTTGAGAAGGTGGTGGTGAGCCACCTTCTTGAACTGCTGCCGTCTGTGTGGTGAAGTTACTCACACAGTGCTGTTAGGTAGGGAATTCCAGGATTTTGACCCAGCAATGATGAAATAAATGGTGATATATTTACAAGTCAGGATGGTGCATGACTTGGAGGTGGTGGTGTTCCAATGAACCTGCTGCCCTTGTCCTGGTGGTACAGGTAGCGGGTTTAGGAGGTGTTACAAAGAAGCCTTAGCAATTTGCTGCAATGCAGCTTGTAAATGGTACACGCTGCATACATGGTGCAACGGTGGTGAAGGGAGTGAATGTTTAAGGTGGTAGATAGGGTGCCAATCAAGTTGCTGCTTTGTCCTGGGTGGTGCAAGCTTCTTAAGTGTTGTTGGAGCTGCCCTCATCTAGGTAAGTGGAGAGTATTCCATCACACTCCAGACTTGTGCCTTGTAGATGAATGAAAGACTTTGGGGATTCAGGAGGTGAGACACTCGCCACAAAATATCAAGCCTCTGACCTGTTGTAGCCATTGTACTTATGTGGTTGGTCCAGTTAAGTTTCTTGTCAATGGTGACCCCCCAGGATTGCTGATGGTAGAGGATTCAAAAATGGTAATGCCATTGAATGTCAAGGGGAGGTGGTTAGACTTTCTCTTGTTGGAAGTGGTCATTGCCTTGCACTTGTGTGGTGCCAATATTACTTGCCACTTATCAGCCCAAGCCTAAATGTTGTCCCGGTCCTGTTGCATATGGGCACAGACTACTTCATTAGCTGATGAGTTGCGAATGGAACTGAACACTGCAATCATAAGCGAACATTCCCACTTCTGAACATATGATGGAGGAAAGATCATTGAGAAGTAGCTGAAGATGTTTGGGCCTAGGACACTGCCTTGATGAACTGTTGCAGCAATGTCCTGGGGCTGAGATGATTGGCCTCCAATGTGATAGAGCTCTTTAGTGGAATACTCTGCCGAGTGGACTCCTGATGTAATAACAGTAAATCATGTGCTCTGCACACAGTTCTGTTGAGAGCCATGTTGTGAGCTGTGTGTGTGCTTAGCCGTGTCTATAGATATCACAGATTGGCGATGAGCATAGGATTTTTGGATTCCTAGCTCAAATTTTTGTTAGTGGATAATCTTGCCAACCAACGGAGAGACTTTGAGACGTTCTTCGTTTTACAGAACAGCTAAAAATCCAAAGTAAATTTCAAGCACATTTGGCTGAACTGTTGATGTTTCAAGAGTCCAGATGGCTGCACCAATGGGAAGAGTAGGGCACTTGCGTGAGTTCCATCGCAACCAATAGATTTTCTGAGCGTATATGGAGTGGCTAGAAATGCTTCTTCATCCCGATGATGTAAACCGTAGTTTTAGAAAGGAAATGGGCCATTTTCTTGACTGAAGCAGGTCCCAAGGTGTATGGAACCCTGAAAAATGTGCTTTATCCCGTCAAACCGAAGAATATGCCACTGCCGGAGAGAACAGCACGACAGTCCCGAGCCCCTGGAAATTGCTGAAATTTATCATTTTGGAACACGCATTTAATTAAATGATGAGGGTATCAGTAAGTACATTGTACAGACCCACTTTGTTGTTGGGTTGAAAAATGAACAAATCAGATGAAAATTGTTGACAACCCTGAACTTGACTTTTCATTTAGCTTGTCAGAGAGCTATGTTGATGGAAATGGCTGGCCAATATTTCTGAGAATTTCGTGCCATTTCCAGTCATCAGACAACCGAGGTGAATCGGCTGCAGGCTAGAAGTAAAAGGCAATTGGGCCCCAAGGGCTCGGCAACTGGCCGAGGAAACAATGCATTGAAATCATTCTATTGGTGCCTGGGACAACACATTGCCCAAAACTGTCCATAGGTAAAGGCAGAGTGTTTCTGCTGCAATAAAAATGGCCATCTTCCGAAGGCATGCCAACTGAAGAGTAAACTGATGGTCAATGCTAGAAGTAGAAATCACCAGATACTACATAACGTTGAAGAGAAGCAGCAGGACTAGAAGATACACGTCATAAGGAGCACGAAGGTAACTAACAGCGATTCATAGAAACATAGAAAATAGGTGCAGGAGCAGGCCATTCGGCCCTTCGAACCTGCACCGCCATTCAATGAGTTCATGGCTGAACATGAAACTTCAGTACCCCATTCCTGCTTTCTCGCCATACCCCTTGATCCCCTGAGTAGTAAGGACTTCATCTAACTCCATTTTGAATATATTTAGTGAATTGGCCTCAACTACTTTCTGTGGTAGAGAATTCCACAGGTTCACCACTCTCTGGGTGAAGAAGTTTCTCCTCATCTCGGTCCTAAATGGCTTACCCCTTATCCTTAGACTGTGACCCCTGGTTCTGGACTTCCCCAACATTGGGAACATTCTTCCTGCATCTAACCTGTCTAAACCCGTCAGAATTTTAAACGTTTCTATGAGGTCCCCTCTCATTCTTCTGAACTCCAGTGAATACAAGCCCAGTTGATCCAGTCTTTCTTGATAGGTCAATCCCACCATCCCGGGAATCAGTCTGGTGAATCTTCGCTGCACTCCTTCAATAGCAAGAATGTCCTTCCTCAAGTTAGGAGACCAAAACTGTACACAATATTCCAGGTGTGGCCTCACCAAGGCCCTGTACAACTGTAGCAACACCTCCCTGCCCCTGTACTCAAATCCCCTCGCTATGAAGGCCAACATGCCATTTGCTTTCTTAACCGCCTGCTGTACCTGCATGCCAACCTTCAATGACTGATGTACCATGACACCCAGGTCTCGTTGCACCTTCCCTTTTCCTAATCTCACCATTCAGATAATAGTCTTTCTCTCTGTTTTTACCACCAAAGTGGATAACCTCACATTTATCCACATTATACTTCATCTGCCATTCATTTGCCCACTCACCTAACCTATCCAAGTCACTCTGCAGCCTCATAGCATCCTCCTCGCAGCTCATACTGCCACCCAACTTAGTGTCATCCGCAAATTTGGAGATACTACATTTAATCCCCTCGTCTAAATCATTAATGTACAATGTAAACAGCTGGGGCCCCAGCACAGAACCTTGCGGTACCCCACTAGTCACTGCCTGCCATTCTGAAAAGTACCCATTTACTCCTACTCTTTGCTTCCTGTCTGACAACCAGTTCTCAATCCACGTCAGCACACTACCCCCAATCCCATGTGCTTTAACTTTGCACATTAATCTCTTGTGTGGGACCTTGTCGAAAGCCTTCTGAAAGTCCAAATATACCACATCAACTGGTCCTCCTTTGTCCACTTTACTGGAAACATCCTCAAAAAATTCTAGAAGATTTGTCAAGCATGATTTCCCTTTCACAAATCCATGCTGACTTGGACCTATCATGTCACCTCTTTCCAAATGCGCTGCTATGACATCCTTAATAATTGATTCCATCATTTTACCCACTACTGAGGTCAGGCTGACCGGTCTATAATTCCCTGTTTTCTCTCTCTCCCCTTTTTTAAAAAGTGGGGTTACATTGGCTACCCTCCACTCCATAGGAACTAATCCAGAGTCAATGGAATGTTGGAAAATGACTGTCAATGCATCCGCTATTTCCAAGGCCACCTCCTTAAGTACTCTGGGATGCAGTCCATCAGGCCCTGGGGATTTATCGGCCTTCAATCCCATCAATTTCCCCAACACAATTTCCCGACTAATAAAGATTTCCCTCAGTTCCTCCTCCTTACTAGACCCTCTGACCCCTTTTATATCTGGAAGGTTGTTTGTGTCCTCCTTCGTGAATACCGAACCAAAGTACTTGTTCAATTGGTCTGCCATTTCTTTGTTCCCCGTTATGACTTCCCCTGATTCTGACTGCAGGGGACCTACGTTTGTCTTTACTAACCTTTTTCTCTTTACATACCTTTACATTCAAGTAGACGTCGCAGGAACTCGGATACTCATGGAAATTGACATTGATTGATCCGTGAGCATGGTACCAAAATTGCTATATCACATGAAGTTGCATGATTTCCAATTAGCGAAATCGAAGATAGAGCTGCGAGGCTACTAAGGAGAGCAAATCCCTGTTGTAGAAATACCGGTGAAATACAAGGATCAGTTTCAGTCTCATTGTAGTGGCAGGAGACAAGCCTATCGTTATAGGTAGAAATTGGTTGGGATCAGGAAGCTGGATTGGAGTGAGATTTTTTGGTTGGAAGCTAAATTTGCATTGAAAGATGATGTCATCAACATAAGAACATAAGAAATAGGAGCAGGAGTAGGCCAAATGGCCCCTCGAGCCTGCTCCGCCATTTAATACGATCATGGCTGATCCGATCATGGACTCAGGCCCACTTCCCTGCCCGCTCCCCATATCCCCTTAATCCCTTATCGGTTAAGAAACTGTCTAGCTCTGTTTTAAATTTATTCAGTGTCCTGTCTCCCACAGCTTTCTGAGGCAGCGAATTACACAGATTTACAACCCTCTGAGAGAAGAAATTCCTCCTCATCTCTGTTTTAAATGGGCGGCCCCTTATTCTAAGATGATGACCCTTGGTCTAGTCTCCCCTATCAGTGGAAACGTCCTCTCTGCATCCACCTTGTCAAGCCCCCTGATAATCTTATACGTTTCGATAAGATCACCTCTCATTCTTTTGAATTCCAATGTGTAGAGGCCCAACCTACTCAACCATTCCTCATAAGTCAACCCCCCTCATCTCCGAAATTAACCTAGTGAACCTTCTGAACTGCCACCAAAGCAAGTATATCCTTTAGTAAATATGGAAACCAAAACTGTATGCAATATTCCAGGTGTGGCCTCACCAATACTCTGTATAACTGTAGCAAGATTTCCTTGTTTTTATACTCCATCCCCTTTGCAATAAAGGCCAAGATTCCATTGGTCTTCCTGATCACTTGTACCTGCATACTAACCTTTTGTGTTTTGTGCACAAGTACCCCCAGGTCCCGCTGTACTGCAGCACTTTGCAATTTGTCGCCATTTAAATAATAACTTGCTCTTTGATTTTTTTCTGCCAAAGTGCATGACCTCACACTTTCCAACATTTTACTCCATCAGCCAAACTTTTGCCCACTCACTTAGCCTGTTTGTCTTTTTGCAGATTTTTTGTGTCCTCCTCACACATTGCTTTTCCTCCCATCTTTATATCATCAGCAAACTTGGCTACTTTACACTTGGTCCCTTCTTCCAAATCGTTAATATAGATTGTAAATAGTTGGGGACCCAGCACTGATCCCTGCGGCACCCCACTCGTTACTGATTGCCAACCCGAGAATGAACCATCTATCCCAACTCTCTGTTGTCTGTTAGTTAGCCAATCCTCTATCCATGCTAATATATTACCCCCAACCCCATGCACTTTTATCTTGTGCAGTAACCTTTTATGTAGCACCTTGTCAACTGCCTTCTGGAAGTCCAAATACACCACATCCACTGGTTCCCCTTTATCCACCCTGTTCGTTACATCCTCAAAGAATTCCAGCAAATTTGTCAAAAATGACTTTCCCTTCATAAATCCATGCTGACTCTGCATAAATCCATACTGACTCTGATCAAGCAGTATTAGAAGATGTTCCGCGAAACAGACAGTCCAATCCAAGGCTTCAAGGCGAGTGTCAGAGCGCAGAAGGATGCAAGACCAGTTTACTGCAAGCCACGTCCTGTACCATACGCACTCAAGGAGAAAGTTGAGCAAGAACTCAAAAGACTAGAAACTGAGAACATTATCTCTAAGGTAGATCTGAGTAATTGGGCTACACCCATTGTTAGAAAGAAACATCGGGCTAGATTTTCCACTTTTTTTGCATGCATAATGTCCACTTTACTGCTGAAATGACGTATAATGCCCAGATATCGCCCATTTAGCAACAAAATGGAAACTGACGGAAATTTTTTGGACACTTATCAGCGTTACTTGCCCCATTTACATAAATACGGGGAAAAATAATACCGCCCGCCCACTTTTTTTGGGCGGAATCATCAGAATGGGCAAAATCAACGGCCATAATATCACCCAGCATTACTGTCCGCACGTAATCAACGCCGAGAGTCAGTAATACCGCCCGCCCACTTTTTTTGGACGTAAAGATCACATTTCTCAAAACTAACGCCCAGGAGATCGGCCAGCGTCACTTTCACCACCTCGCACACATCTCGCCCACAATATCGCTCGCCCAAAACACCGCTCAGAAAAAGTGAACAAATCACAGCGGTGTGGACACCATTTTTTAAATCGCAGGTCGCTTCATTTAAAAGGCTGCTTCAACTTCAGGGGAGTTTTGATTGACTCTGGAGTCCTTCTCAGGTGAAGTGACCATCTCAACAGACATATTTTCAGACTCTGGACTATTGGGGGTTTACTGTAGGTGTATTTTAGTGAGGAAATTATTGCTTCTGATCAATCGCTATACTTTCATTGCAATGGGGCCAGCCATTCTCAGTCTGCATCGATTAATACACAGATGCTGCAGAGTGCAAATGGCTCAATGTCTGATGCACATCATTATGTGCCTAATTTAAGACGTACAAGAATGAGGAGGAGGTCCAGACCATACACATCCCGTACTTACAGGGAAAAGAGGTCTTACCTCGACGTGTCCGAGTACACCTGCCTTCGGAGACTGCACTTCCACAAGGTGGTGATCAATGAAATATGTGAGCTCATCAGGCCACATATGCAGCCTGCCATCAGGACATCAGTGTCAGTCAAGGTCAAGCTCACCGCGGCACTGTCTTTCTCCCCGTCCAGTTCCTTTCAGGCCTCCGCGGTCAAAATTTCCCCTCTGTCTCACCATGCCACCCACCGCTGCATTAGATAGGTAACGGAGGCCCTGTACAAGCAAAGGATGGACTTTATCAGCTTCCCCATGACCACGGAGGCTTAGACTGACAGGGCTGGAGCATTCTACCGCATTGCTAAGTTCCCCAGGGTGCAGGGAGCTATACAGTGCACTCACATCGCCAGTGGGCACCTTCTCAGGACCCAGAGTTTTTCGTAACAGAAAAGGATTTCACTCCCTGAAGGTCCAACTAGTTGTCAACCACAACCAGATCATAATGGCAGTGAATGCCAAATATCCGGGCAGCTTCGATGAGGCTCATATCCTGCGTGTGAGTGCTGTCTCTGACATGTTTAAGAGTCAGCCACAATGACAATGCTGGATGCTTGGTGATAACCGATATGGCCTAGCCACCTGGCTCATGACCCACCTGCATGACACCCACACCGAGCCCGAGAAGCAATACAACCAGAGCCGCAGAGACACATGCAATGTGGTCCAGAAAACAATAACTGTGCTTAAGCAGCGCTTCAGATGCCTGGAGCACTCAGGAGGAGAGCTACAATACAACCCTGAGCAAGTAGCTAAATTTGTGATCATGTGCTCCATGCTGCACAACCTAGCTATGAGGAGGGGACAAGAATTGCCAGAAGGGACTGATGCTCCACCTCAGGAGAGAGAGGAAGAGGACGACGAGGGGCTGGATGCTGACCCAGGGCCAGACAATCAGGCTGGCTATGTAACCATGCCCATGCCCCCCTGCAGATAGCAGGAAAGAGCCCATGGTGGCTACATATCTGCAAGACTCTTACGTGAGGAGCTGATATCTGAACAATTTGCCTGAAAGAACATTGCTGTAAGTGACAACGCTGACACACTGCTGTGTGTGTGCAGTTCAGACATCAATGGTGGCCATCACCTTGGTGCCAGTTAAAGTTTACGTTGATTGAAGTTAAGTTTTATGTAACCCTTTCATGTTAAGGAATCTGAGACAATGCGCAACAAGGTTATGTTGAATAAAAAAAATTTATACCAACATTGCTCTGAAATCATAAGTATCACGGACAAAAACACCCCATCCCCGCCCACACCCCACTTTTTTGACCATTGACATCAATCAAATGGTCAACATGTCCAGCAACACAGAATACAAATGCAAAGCAGGAGGGTGGTCCCCACACCCCCCCCCCCCCATACATTACAACAAATTGCATACACCTAGATGGAGATATAACACAGCCATCACCTGCAGACATGCAACTCACTTTCCTTCCCCCTTCCCCTTCTTCTCCCCACCTCTACCCCTTCCCCTCCTTGCTCCACACTGCCTGGCTGAAGAGCTCCTCAGGCAGTGCCTCATTGGGAGGGATGAAGGTAGAGGCGGTGGTTGCACGGGTACAGGAGTGAGGGGTGCTGAGGGGGAACATTCTCTGAACCAGAAGCAGGATCTTGGTCCTGCCTCTCATCTGTCATTTGCAGTGGTGGTGCGGAACCTAGGGGTGGAGCACCATGCTTCGGGACCACATGGAGGCCTGTGCCAGCAGTGTTCCTGGCTATCACCTCCAGGGCCTTCGCCATCCATGGAACGTACTCAGTCATGGTGGCCAGCTGTTGGGATATGCCCTCAATGCATCGAGGAGCTGGTCACCAATGTCTGCAGTCCTCCTGGACAACTGTACCATCTCTCCACTCTCATGTGGAGCTCGTGGACCAGACCTGCCGTGTCCACGAAACCTTCGTGGGGTCGGTGCCGTCCTGGGGACAAATGGGGTGCCCTGTGGCGAGGTGCTTGGGACCGGTACCCCAAAAGTGGATGTGGGAATGACCGGAGGAGTACTAGATGGCCTTGGGGTGGAATGACTTCTGGAGCGTGGCAATGCAGGTTCCTGGAAGTCCGCGCTCTCATCCGTAGAGAACAGACCCAGCGGATTGATGGGCGAGAATCGGAGCTCCTCAGCACCAGATATAGGATCATCCGGAGAGTCGGGCCCCACGCTCCCACCTTCTGGCCTTTATGATCTTGCCTGGGGCCGCGCTGCTGGCTGAGCTGCAAAACACAAATGAGGTTATTAGAGGAGAAGTGGATGCTCGGGTCAGAAGGTGATTCCAGTGCTACACAATGCATATGCACGACAAAAGCACCGCTGCTATCAAGATCATCACAGACATCACATTTCATGATCATCAACACATTGTGCATTGCAATGATTTTCATTAGGCCAGCATTATTTCTAGGACAATTTTAGAAATCTATCATATACGATTGTTCGGATATGAGTCGGTATGCCATCTATTGACTTTACATCATGCAATGGTGTAAACTTTACTTACGTCATTTCACTTCAGGGTATGCAGATGCTTGTGTGTCTGTCCGGGTGTGCTTCCCCACGAGTGTGAGCATCCGCTCCTCCACCTCAGTGATCTCGCTGGGGACTGATGGCTCCCCACCCGTTCGCCTCTGTATGGACCTCATCGTCGATAGCTTCTTCTGTAAAAGGTGACAGGACGACATGGCATGAGATCATTGCATCATATCATTGTTATGTACTGTCACAGAGGCTGATACAACACATAACCGACAGATGTAATCATGATGATTAAGATAATTATCATTCTTTACCTAAAGACATGCACCGTGACCTCAGGCTTTGACTACAACATTCCCGGAAAAAGTGAAAGACCTCACATCTGCTGATAGTCACTCATGACTGTTACAAATCAAATTATATAAATACATAAATACATGTAAATAAATGTAATACTCTTGCTGATCCCACAAGGTCATTCCATCGTTTGCGGCATTGGTTGCCGATGAGACCACCGATGTTATATCTTCTGGTAGGCCTTTGAGGTGGGCTTCCCCACGCCTTCCCTGTGTCAAATCACCCCAGCGTGACTCAATCTCCTGTAGGAGGACGACATTTGCCTCGTCCAAGAATCTCCTCACACTTTAGCGCCCTTCAATGTGCTCCTCTCCCAGCTCACTGCTCCCGCCAGCATCAATCTCCACAGCGTGCTGTGATGCCTCCTCCTCTCCCTCCATTATAAGCCAAATTCGGGCAAATATCTGGCTGGTAACAGCTAATCTTTGTTTCCCTATTTACTCTAAAGCTTTAAACTCTTCCTCCTTCCTCCCAAAGCAGCCACACCACACCCACACACACTTTCAGTCCCTCTCAGCTCCCTCTCTGTGTCATCTTCTGCGCATGTCATGATGACCCTTGACTTCCTGAATCACAGGAATCGAGTGTTGCCATTGCTAAGGACAGCGACACTTTACGGCAGAAGATCAGAGAGATTTAATACTACCGCCTATTTCATATCGCTCGCGGTAATACCCAATTTCAAAAATGGAGACTAGGAGCTTTGAGAATGGGCGACAAGGCAGTGATCTGAAAACCCATTTTTACCGCCCATGCCGGAAATACCGTCCATTTTTGGGCGATCTGCACAAAAGTGTAAAATCTAGCCCATAGAAACACAGAAACTTACAGCACAGAAGGAGGCCACCTTGGCCTATCATATCCACGCCGGCCGACAGAGAGCTGCACAGCCCTCTATCAGCAGCCCTGAAGGTTACATATAAATGTACGAACAATGAACAATGGCGGAAAGGCAAAGAGCACCCAATCCAACCAGTCCCCTTCACACAACTGCGACACCCCTATACTGAAACATTCTCCACTCCACCCCAACCGGAGTCATGTGATCTCCTGGGAGAGACAAAAACCAGATAAAAACCCAGGCCAACTTAGGGAGAAGAAATCTGGGAAAATTCCTATCCGACCCATCCAGGCAATCGAAACTAGTCCAGGAGATCACCCTGGCTGTGTTCGATTCCCTGCAGTACTTACCATTATATATCTGCACCGGCCAACAAAAGGTTCTCCTGTCTAATCCCAATTACCATCTCTCGGTCTGAACCCTGCAGGTTACGGCACCTTAAGTGCCCAGCCAACCATCTCTTAGAAATGGTGAAGGTTTCTGCATCCACCACTCTTCCAGGCAGTGAGTTCCAGATCCCCACAACCCTCTCCGTTAAGAAGCCCCCCCTCAAATCCACTCTAAACCTTCCACCAACCACCTTAAAACTATGCCCCCCCCCGGTAATAGACCCCTCCACCAATGGAAATAGGCCCTTACTGTCCACTATGTCCAGGCCCCTCAATATTTTGTACACCTCAATGAGGTCTCCTCGCAATCTCCTCTGTTCCAATGAGAACAAACCCAGCCTATCCAATCTGTCATAACTACGATTCTCCATTCTAGGCGAGCATCCTAGTAAATCTCCTCTGCACCCTCTCGAGTGCAATCACGTCCTTCCTATAATACGGCGACCAGAACTGCACGCAGTACTTCAGCTGTCGCCTAACCAAAGTATTATACAATTTAAGCATAACCTCCCTGATCTTATATTCTATGCCTCGGCCAATAAAGGCAAGCATTGCGCCTTCTTAACCACCTTATCCACCTGGCCTGCAACTTTCAGGCATCTGTGGACAAGCACTCCAAGGTCCCTTTGTTCATCTACACTATTGAGTGGCCTACCGCTTAATGTGTATACCCTTTCCTTATTAGCCCTCCCAAAGTGCATTACCTCACACTTCTCGGAATTAAATTCTATTTGCCACTGCTCTGCCCACCCAACCAGTAGATTGATATTCTCCTACAGCCCATGACTTTCCTCTTCATTATCAACCACACAGCCAATTTTAGTGCCGGCTGCAAACTTCTTAATCATACTCCCTATATTCAAATCTAAGTCGTTGATATATACCACAAAAAGCAAGGGACCCAGAACTGAGCCCTGCGGAACTCCACTGGAAACATCCTTCCGGTCACAAAAACATCCATCAACCATTACCCTTTGTTTCCTACCTCCAAGCCAATTTTGGATCCAACTTGCCACTTTGCCCTGGATCCCATGGGCTTTAACCTTCATGACCAGTCTACCATGTAGGACCTTATCAAAAGCTTTGCGAAAGTCCATAGACACTACATCGTACGCACTACCCTCATCGACCCTCTTGGTTACCTCCTCAAAAAATTCAATCAGGTTAATCAAACATGATCTTCCCTTAACAAATCCATGCTGACTGTCCCTAATTAATCCTTGCCTTTCCAAATATAGATTTATCCTGCCTTTCAGGATTTTTTTCAATAATTTTCCCACCACTGAGGTTAGCCTGACAGGCCTGTAATTACTTGGCCTATTCCTTTTTCCCTTCTTAAACAAGGGTACTACATTAGCAGTCCTCCAATCCTCCGGCACCATGCCCAAATCCAAAGAGGACTCGAAAATGATGGTCAAAGCCTCTGCTATTTCCTCTTTTACTTCGCTCAACAGCCTGGGATGCATTTAATCCAGGCCTGGGGACTTATCTACTTTCAAAGCTGCTAAACCCCTTAATACTTCCTCTCTCACTATATTTATTTCATCCAGAATATCACACACCTCCTCGATAGCAATATCTGCATTTCCCCTTTCCTTTTGAAAACAGATGCAAAGTATTCGTTAAGAACCTTCCCAACATCTTCTGCCTCCACACAAAGATTACCCTCATGGTCTCTAATACGTCCTACCTTTTTTTTAGTTACCCTCTTATTCTTAATGTATTCTTAGGGTTTTCCTTAATTTTACTAGCCAAGAATTTTTCGTGCTCTCTCTTAGCATTTCTAATATCCTTTTTAATTTTGTCTCTTAACTTTCTATATTCCTCAAAAGATTCAATAGTGTTTAGCTGTTGGCATAAGCATCCCTTTTTTTCTTTATCCTCCCCTGTAAGTCCCTAGACATCCAGGGGGCTCTAGAATTATTATTCACACCCTTTTTCTTTAAGGGCCCATGTTTGGCCTGAGCCTTCCGGATTTCCTCCTTGAGTGCCTCCCACTGTTCCGACACTGATTTACCCACAAGTAGCTGTTCCCAGTCCACTGTGGCCAAATCACTCCTTAACTTAGCAACATTAGCTTTTCCCAATTCGGGACTTTTATTCCAGGCCTATCCTTCTCCTTATCCATAACCAACTTGAATCTGACTGAATTATGGTCACTGGCACCCAAGTGCTCTCCCACTAATACCCCTTCAACCTGCCCAGCTTCATTCCCCAAAACTAAATCCAAAACCGCCCCTTCTCGTGTTGGGCTTGCTACATACTAACTAAAAATGTTCTCTTGAATGCACTTCAAGAATTCCGCACCCTCTATACCCTTCACACTATATTTGTCCAAATCAATATTCGGATAGTTAAAATCCCCTACCATTACTACCCTATGGTTTTTGGGGCACAGCAATTTGCCCACATATTTGCTCCTCTATCTCCCTCCCACTGTTTGGGGGTCTATAATACATGCCCAGCAGTGTGATCACCCCTTTTTTATTTTTCAATTGGACCCATATGGTCTCATTTGATGATCCCTCTAACATATCATCCCTCCTCACTGCTGTAATAGTTTCTTAAATCAGTACTGCAATGCCACCCCCTCTTTTTACCCCCTCTATGTCTTGTCTAAAAATCCTGTAACCAGGAATATTGATCTGCCAAACCTGCCCCTCTTTCAGCCATGTTCTGTAATGGATATAATGTCATACGCCCAAGTATCTACCTGTGCTCTTAGCTCATCTGCCTTATTCGCTATACTCCTTGCATTAAAGCATATACTATTCAGCACAGGAAGACCTCCTTGCTTACTACTTACTAAGTCTTGTTTCCTCTGTCTTACAGATTCGCTTTCTAGATTCTTGCTATCCAATTTCTGCTTTACTCCTTCCCTATTGAATTTGTTCTCAGGTTCCCATCCCCCTGCCAAGCTAGTTTAAACTCTCCCCAACAGCACTAGCTAAACTCCCTACGAGGATATTGATCCTGGCGCTGTTGAGGTGCAACCCGTCCGGTTTGTACAGGTCCCATCTCCCCCAGAAGTGGACTTAATGCCTCAAGAATGTAAAGCCCTCCCTCCTACACCAACTCTCCAGCCACGTGTTCATCCTCTCTATCCTTCTATTCTTGTATTCATTAGCACGTGGCACTGGTAGTAACCCAGAGATTACTACCTTGAGGTCCTACCCTTTAATTTGCTTCCTAGCTCGCTGAATTCTGCCTGTAGGACCTCATCCCTCTTTTTACCTATGTCGTTGGTCCCGATATGGGCCACAACTGTTAGCTGTTTACCCTCCCCTCCAGAATGCCCTGCGTCCGCTCTGTGACATCCTTGACCCTGGCACCAGAGAAGCACCAAACCATTCGGGAGTCACGTCTATGGCCACATAAACGCCTGTCTGTCCCCCTAACTATAGAATCCCCTATCACTAGAGCTCTTTTTTCCTCCCCCCTGTGCACCTGAGCCACCCGTGGTGCCTTGGAATTGGCTCTGGCTGCACTCCCCAGAGGCACCATCGCCCTCACTCAGAAGTGAATATCGGTTTGAAAGCGAGATGGACTCACGGGGGGACTCCTGCATTACCTGCCTAGCATTCTTATTTTGTCTGGTGGTCACCCACTTCCCCTCTGCATGTACGCCTTTAAGCTGCGGGGTGACCACCTCCTGAAACATGCTATCCATATAGCTCTCTGCCTCGCGGATGCACCATATTGACTCCAGCTGCCGCTCCAGCTCCAAAACGCGGAGCTCGAGTAGTTGAAGCTGGGGACGACACCTGCACACATGGTTGTCTAGGCCGCGCGAAGCATCCAGGACTTCCCACATGTCGCAGGATGTACACTCCATGGGACTGAGTTGCCCTGCCATCCCTCTAGTTAGACTTATCTAGATTAAAATCTAATTAAAAAGAAATAGAGAAAAGAGAGATACTTACCAACTCACCTCACCGACCTCTGTGGCCTCTCAAACTCACCCACCTCTGTGGCCTCCTGAACTCACTGACCTCTGTAGCCTCCCGAACTCACCGACCTATCTGGCCTCCCGAACTCCTGACCTCCTGAACTCATGGACTCTCCCGAGCTCTCGGACTCTCCCGAGCTCTCGGACTCTCCCAAACTTGGACACTCCCGCTCCTGGACTCTCCTGCTCTCGGACTCTCCTGCCCATGAACTCCAAAACTTATTATTGTACCTAAGTCAGATGGTAAAGTAAGGTTGTGTGGTGATTATATGGTAACCGTAAACCAGGTTCTAGAGTGTAATCTACCTAATACATTGCCAAATGTGGAAGATTTGTTTACAATGCTGACAGGTGGCCAGATCTTTTCAAAGTTACATCAAACAAATGTCTACCTACAACTTGAGTTAGATGAAGAGTCCAAGTCATACTTGACTATAAACACTCATTTAGGCCTTTGTCTGTTCAATGGGCTACCATTTGAATTGTCTTCCACCCCCACCATAGTCCAGGGGATGATGAAGCAAATTTTGCAAGGCATTGAAGGGGTACTGTGTTATTTGGATGACATACTCATTTCAGCACCAAACAGGAAAATCCATAATAGCGTGTTGAATGAAGTGCTCAAATGGCTAGAGAAGCTCAGCGTACGAGTGACTGCTCACAAGTTGTGAGATATTTCAAAACTCAGTGGAGTACTTAGGACACAGAGTAAACAAAGATGGTTTACACCCAACCAAGGGAAAGCTGGATGCAATCAGAAATTCACCCAGTCCCAAGAATGTCACTGAACTTCGATCCTTTTTGGTTCTTTTAAATTATTATGGGAAGTTCCCACCAAATTTGGCGACAGTGTTACATCCACTGAATGAGCTGTTAAAAATACAGGTCCGTTGGAAGTGGTCAAAAGAATGCAACACAGCATTCAAAGAATGTAAAAGCCAATTAATAGAGAGTACCATGTTAGTTCACTATGATGTATCTAAGGCGATCAAGCTAACATATGACACCTCTCCATACGGAGTTGGAGGTAGTGATCTCTCATGTACTAGATATTGGGGAGGAGAGATCAATCGCTTTTGCTTCATGCACTCTCAGCGCCAGTGAACGGAATTATGCGTAGATTGAAAGGGAAGCGTTGGCATTGATTTTTGGGGCCAAGAAATTTCACAAATACTTGTTTGTTCGTAAGTTGACCATACTTACTGATTATAAGCCCCTGACAACAATCTTTCATCCAAAGTGTGCAGTTCCAACCTTAGCTGCAGCCCAAATGCAGAGATGGGCTTTGATTTTGTCAGCATATACATATCACATTGAGTACAGATGATCAGCTGATCACAGTAATGCTGATGCTTTGTCCAAGTTGCCATCCCCATCACAAATTACACCCAATAGGGAAGAAGTGTTCTATTTTTCATACATTGATGAACTGCCAGTCACAGCTGAAGAGATTGGTAGAGCAACTAAGCATGACCCAGTTATGTCAAAGGTGTATGATTAAATAGCAAATGGAGGGCCAAACCCGGTATCCAAGGAAGATATTCATCCATACTTCGCTCATAGGAATGAATTATCAGTGGATAAAGATTGAATCATGTGGGGAGCAAGAGTGATTATCGCTAATAAGTTGAGGTCTAACCTGTTAGAAGATCTTCATGACCAGCACCTGGAAATGTGTTCGACCAAGAGTTTTGCACACAGTTACTTATGATGGCCAGGTTTAGATAAAGAGACAGAGTATATCATCAGTCAGTGTACAACATACCAATTGGTGAGCAAGAAACCACCATCAGTACCATTACAGCCATGGAAATGGCCTCCCTGGGTGTGGCAGTGGTTACATGTAGATTCTGTTGAACTAGAAGGACAGCAATTGTTCATAGTGATAGATAGTCATTTAAAGTGGGGAGAGGTGTTTCCTCAACAACAAGTAAAACACTAGACAATTTGAGAAGATTGTTTTCTTCATATCGCCTCCCAGAAGAAATTGTTTCTGATAATGGGCTGCAATTTTGTTCAGAAGAATTTGCACAGTTCATGAGCAGAAATGGTGTGAATTAACCCAAAGTTCCACCTTACCACCCTGCTTCAAATGGTGCAGCAGAATGGATAGTACAAATTGTGCCCTCATCAAGCAAATGTTGGATCCAAATCCAAAGAAATGGCAGTTGTCGTTGGACCACAAACTGGCAAAGTTTCTGATTACTTATCAAAATACTCCTCATACCACTATTGGTAGAACACCAACAGAGTTGTTTCTCAAACCAGGTTCTTGTTGTTAAAGCCAAACTTGGCACAGTCAGGAGAAGAGAAAGAGAGTTAAGATAGAGGTCGAGTAAGAGAGAGAAGTGTGAAATTGAATCAGGAGGTTAGAGTGAAGAACCATCACCATAAATGGTTAAAGTGATTACCAGGAAGAGTAGTGAAGATATGTGGCCCTCGCACATATTTGTTTAAGATGTTTGATCATGGAAAGGTTAAGTTTGTTAACATTGATCATATTTTACCTACAGATGGAGTTGAAAGTTGGGATGATTCAATTTATTCTGATGAGTCAGATACTCTTGTTACAAATGGAATATCAGTAGCAAATCCTATATCAGATGCACCAAAAACAAGTTCAGGAGGAAATCAGAATTTAACTCTGAGTCAGGCAGACAAACAGTTTGAAGGAGTAGAGAGTCCAAATGTAGATCAAGGTCAGCCCTTGGAGAAAACTTTCCTCAGGTTCAGCCTAGAATGAATCAAAGCCCTACAACAAGATCGGAAAGTTCTGTTCAAGTAAGAAGGTATCCTCTTCAAACCAGAAAAACAGTGGTTAGGTTTGATTTGTAAAAGTGGAAAAATAAGTTCATATATTTTGTTTGTGTGTACCATGCAAGTTATGTATAATGATTATTTTGTTGTGATTAACTTCTTCACTAAGGAGGGAGAAATTTAATAGAGCTCTTTAGTGGAACACTCCACCCAATGAACTACTGATGTAATAAAAATATAATAACAATAAAGCATATGCTCTGCACACTGTTCTGTTGGGAGCCATGTTGTGAGCTGTGTGTGTGCTTAGCTGTGTCTAAAGATATTACATCCAACAACAACAACCATCTTCCTTTGTGCTAGGTATGACTCTAGCCAATGGAGAATTTCCGCCCCCCAACCGCCGCCCCCCCCCCCACCCCACCTCCCCCCCTCCCCCCCCCCCCAATTCCCATTGACTTCAATTTTATCAGCAACACCGGCCAAAAAGTAAAAACCAGGGTGAACCTGGTCCGGAAACTCGCTGGAACGTCATAGAGCACAGCCAGAACACTTCGCACCGCAGAAGTGGCCTTAGTCTACACTGCTGCAAGATACTGCTCTGCCTCATGGTCTTGCAGCCGCTACACAAAGGTCACAAATGTGCATCTAAATGCCACCATGAGGATGGTGTCAGGGATGCTCAGGTCCATTCCAACTGAGTGGCTCCTGGTACAGTCCCACCTTGCCCCGACTGCTATTTGCCGAGACGCTACCAAGCTCCATGAGATGGAAAAATTCATGAGCAACATTTACGAAGACATGAAGAACCCACCAAGAATGTGCTCAAAATTCTGGGAAACAGCAGTCAATATTCATGAAGTTTATATAAACCCAACATCCAGATGGACGGAATTGTAGGATGCATGCAATATAAAGAAACAACACCACATCACTGACCCAACAGCAGAGGTCCCTGGCTTCGACCTCCCTCAAAGACAGTGGACAGTGCTCAACTGAATCCGCACAGGGCACGGATGATGCGGCCACCTGCTCCACAAGTGGGACAACCCAAAGTGTGACTTTGGCCATGAATCTCAGACCATGGAACACATCACATCAACCTGCCCACTCAGATCTGTTGCGGGATGCACCTCATTTCTCCACTCGGCATCTCATGAGGCTATTGAATGGATAGCCAAACTAGACATCCAATTGTAAGCTTTTCCCATCATACGAAACAACAACTACTTTTACAAATCATGCAAAAAGTATTTTCTGACAGATTTTTTTGGTTTCTTTGATAGTCAGCAAGCTACCAACTGTGTTAAGTTAAACTTGGTGGTATATTTGTATACAGGGCTGCCATATAACCCAACCAAACTAAGTCCTCAGAGCCTGATTTAGTGGGTTTCTCATATGCCTTAGGCACACAACTGATGTTTGCCCAATTGGACATTGTAATATAGAGCTCCCCCTAATGGACTACTGCCCCACCTAGTGGACTACTGTGGTAATGCAACGTCATCATAGGCAGTCCCTCGGAATCGAGGAAGACTTGCTTCCACTCCTGAAGTGAGTCCTTTGGTGGCTGAACAGTCCAATACGAGAGCCACAGACTCTGTCACAGGTGGGACAGATAGTCGTTGAGGGAAGGGGTGGGTGGGACAGGTTTGCCGCACGCTCTTTCCGCTGTCTGTGCTTGGTTTCTGCATGCTCTCGGCGTTGAGACTCGAAGTGCTCAGCGCCCTCCCGGATGCACATTCTCCACTTAGGGCGGTCTTTCGCCAGGGACTCCCAGGTGTCAGTGGGGATGTCGCACTTTATCAGGGAGGCTTTGAGGGTGTCCTTGTAACATTTCCGCTGCCCACCTTTGGCTCATTTGCCGTGAAGGAGCTCCGCATAGAGCACTTGCTTTGGGAGGCTCGTATCTGGCATGCGAACAATATGGCCTGCCCAGCGGAGTTGATTGAGTGTGGTCAGTGCTTCAATGCTGGGAATTAGCCTGGACGAGGACGCTGATGTTGATGCGCCTGTCCTCTCAGGGGATTTGTAGGATCTTGCGGAGACATTGTTGGTGATATATCTCCAGCGACTTGAGGTGTCTACTGCACATGGTCCATGCCTCTGAGCCATACAGGAATGCAGGGATTGCTACAGCCCTGTAGACCATGAGCTTGGTGGTAGATTTGAGGGCCTGGTCTTCGAAAACTCTTTTGCTCAGGCGGCCGAAGGCTGCACTAGCGCACTGGAGGCGGTGTTGAATCTCCTCATCAATGTCTGCTTTTGTTGATAAGAGGCTCCCGAGTTATGGGAAATGGTCCACATTGTCGAGGGCCGTGCCGTGGATCTTGATGACTGGGGGGCAGTGCTGTGCGGCAAGGACAGGCTGGTGGAGGATCTTTGTCTTACGGATGTTTAGTGTAAGGTCCATGCTTTCGTATGCCTCAGTAAATACGTCGTCTGTATCCTGGAGTTCAGCCTCTGTGTGTGCACAGACACAGGCGTCGTCCGCGTACTGTAGCTCAACGACAGAGGTTGGGTTGATCTTGGACCTGGCCTGGAGACGGCGAAGGTTAAACAGCTTCCCACTGGTTCTGTAGTTTAGTTCCACTCCAGCGGGGAGCTTGTTGACTGTGAGGTGGAGCATGGCAGCGAGGAAGATTGAGAAGAGGGTTGGAGCGATGACGCAGTCCTGTTTGACCCTGGTCCAGATGTGGATTGGATCTGTAATGGATCCGTTGATAAAGATCACAGCCTGCATGTCGTCATGGAGCAGGCAAAGGATGTTGACAAACGTTTGGGGGCATCCAAAACAGAGGAGGACGCTTCATAGACCCTCGTGGTTGACAATGTCAAAGGCCTTTGTAAGGTCGAAAAAGGCCAGGTATAAGGGCTGGCGCTGCTCCCTGCATTTTTCCTGTAGCTGTCGCGCAGCAAAGATCATGTCCGTTGTGCCCCGTAGGGGACGAAATCCGCACTGTGACTCCAGGAGGAGCTCCTCGGCCACAGGGAGAAGACGGTTGAGGAGGACTCTAGCAACAGCTTTCCCAGTGGCTGATAGCAGGGAGATTCCCCTATAATTGCTGCAGTTGGACTTGTTCCCTTTTTTAAAGATGGTCACGATCACTGCATCTTTGAAATCTCCCGGCAGTCTCTCCTCCCTCCAGATGAGAGCGATGAGGTCATGTATCCACGCCAACAGCGCTTCTCCATCAAGCTTTAGCGCCTCAGCAGGGATTCCATTCGCTCCCGTAGCCTTGTTGATCTTGAGCTGTCTTATGGCTTTTCCTACCTCGTGCAATGTTGGGGTTTCACTGAGGTGGTGGCAGGTCTCAAGCTGCGGGATGGAGTCGAGAACACTCGAGTCAAAGGCAGAGTCTCGATTGAGGAGATCTTCAAAGTGCTCCTTCCAGCGGGCCTTGGCTGCCTCAGTGTCCTTGATGAGTTTTTCCCCATTCTTGGCTAGCAATGGGGTGGGGCCTTGGGAGTTTGGACTGTAGGTGGCCTTGACTGCGATGAAGAATCCTCGCACATCATGGCTGTTGGCCAGCTGTTGTATCTCCTGTGCTTTCTCCATCCACCACCTGTTCTTTAGGTCCCGTGTTTTTTGTTGGACCTCAGCCTTGAGCCGCCTGTAATGTTGCTTTGTTGCTCCCAAGTTGGGTTGTTGCTTGAGGCTCAGAAATGCTCTGTGCTTGTGATCTATTAGTTCTTGGATCTCCTGATCATTCTCAGCAAACCAGTCCTAGTGTTTTCTGGTTGAGTGACCAAGTGTCTCTTCGCAGACACTGATTATGGAGGCTGGAGGGCAGAACAAGCGCTGTGGGCATTCAGCATCTCAGGGTCATCAAGGCATGCCAGGTTAGCTGTGAGGCGCTGGCTGTATAGGGCTTTCATAGCTGGGTCTTTAAGTGCCCCGGCATTGACTTTTTTGCGGCACTGCTTCTGCTGTCCCCTGCCACTTTGGGGCTATGTTAATGTTGATGATGGATCGGATTAGGTGATGGTCCGTCCAGCAGTTGTCAGCTCCTGTCATGGCATGGGTGATGCGCACATCCTTGCGATCCCTGGCTCGGACGATGACATAGTCGAGCAGGTGCCAGTGTTTGGAGCGAGGGTGTTGCCACGATGCCTTGTATTTGTCCCTCTGGTGGAACAGGGTGTTGGTGATAAGAAGTTCATGTTCTAGACATTTTGTCAGGAGTAGGGTACCGCTGGAGTTGGCTTTCCCTACCCCCTCTCTGCCAATCACGCCTCCCCAGAGGGCTATGTTTTGTCGACCCTGGCATTGAAGTCACCGAGGAGGATCAGTTTGTTGTCTGCGGGGACGCGGGACAGGGATGTTTCGAGGTTGGAATAAAAACCCTCTTTGGTCTCATCCATTGCATCGAGTGTGGCGCATTGGTTCCAGGATAGTGTGAGGCGAAGAGTCATGAGGTAATGCAACTGATGATACAAATACAATAAAAGGGTCATGTGACAAGTCATATGATGACAAGTTCCTGTAGAGCCATCTTGTGTAGTCTGTGTGTTTGTGATGTCATAAAGAATATATCACATTGGCGAGTGAGGAAAGGATAATTGGATTCCTTAGCTGAAATTTTTGTTGGTGATTAATCCATCCAACCAACAGAGAGACTAGGAGAGGTTCGTTGCTTTGCAGAACAGCTAAAAATCCAAGGTAAATATCAAGCACACTTGGCTGAACTTGGTTATGTCTATGGGAATAATAGGACGGCACTTGAGTGAGTTCCATCATGACGGAGAGACTTTTAGAGCATATGTGGAGTGGTAGAAATGATTTTCACCACAAATAATATCGTCGAAGCCTCCGATGATGAAAAGCGTAACCGGGTGGTGTTAGAAACAAAACAGACTATTTTCTTGACTGAAGCAGGCCCTGAGGTGTATGAAACCCTAAAAAATTTGCTTGTTCTCAACAAGCCAAAGGCCACGCCACTGACGGAGATTCTAACAACACTACAGTCCTGAACCTCTGGAATTGCTGAAAGTTACCATTTTGAAATACAAGATAAATTAATTGGCGAGAGTATCAGTGAGTACATTGTAGCTTTAAAAAGGCTATTCATTCACTGTCATTTCAGAAACTTTCAGGACCGAGCATTGCATGACCGCTTTGTTTGTGGGATACAAAATGAAACAATCAGAAGAAAGGTGTTGACAACCCCTAACTTGATTTTGATTTAGCTTGTCAGACAGCTATGTCAATGGATATGGCCGACCAATACGCCCTAGAATATTAAGTCGTTGGACAACCGAGGTGAATCGACTACAGGTTAAAAGAAAAAGGCAGTTGGGCCCCAAGACCTCAACATCTGGCCAAGGTAACAGTGAATTGAAATCATGCTATCGGTGCCGGGGCATCACATTGTTCAAAGCTGTCCATATGTGAAAGCAGAGTGTTTCTTCTGCAAGAAAACCGAGCATCTTGTGAAGGCATGCCGACTGAAGAATAAACCGATGTTCAGTGCTAAAAGTAGAAATCGGCAAACACTGCATAGCATTGAAGAGAACCAACAGGACGAGAAGGTTCTAGAGATATATGTCATCAGGAGCACAAGGGTACCTAAAAACGATTCACAAAGTATCATCATCCACATAGGTGTTGCAGGAACCGGGATACCCATGGAAAGCGACATGAGTGTAGTACCTGAATCGCTATATCTCAACAAGTTGAGTCATTTTTCACTGGAGAAGTCGAATATAGAGCTGCAAGGCTACTCAGGAGAGAAATTCCTGTGGAAGGACACATAACCGGACCGATGAAATACAAGGATCAGTTTCAGAGCTTGCCTCTCTCAGAACTGGCAGGAGACAAGCCTGCCTTAATCGGTAGAAATTGGTTGGGATCACTGAAGCTGGATTGGAATGAGATTTTTCGTGTTGAAAGGAGATTTGCATCGAAGGACGATGTCATCAGTGTCCAAAGGTGTTCCGCGAAACAGGCAGTCCACTCCAAGGCTTCAAGGTGCGTGTCAGGGTACAGAAGGATGCTAGACCACTTTACTGCAAGCCACGTCCCATACATAGGAACATAAGAAATAGGAGCAGAAATAGGCCATACGGCCCCTCGAGCCTGCTCCGCCATTTAATATGATCATGGTTGATCTGATCATGGATTCAGGTCCACTTCGCTGCACGCTTCCCATAACCCCTTATTCCCTTATCGGTTAAGAAACTGTCTATCTCTGTTTTAAATTTATTCAATAACGTAGCTTCCACAGGTCTCTGAGGCAGCGAATTCCACAGATTTACAACCCTCAGAGGGAAGAAATTCTTCCTCATTGCAGTTTTAAATAGGCGGCCCCATACTCTAAGATTATGCCCCCTAGTTCTAGTCTTCCCTATCAGTGGAAACATCCTCTCTGCATTTACCTGTCAAGCCCCCTCATAATCTTATACATTTCGATAAGATCAACGCTCATTCTTCTAAGTTCCAATGAGTAGAGGCCCAACTGTCTCAACATTTCCTCATAAGTCAACCTCCTCATCTCTGGAATCAACCTAGTGAACCTTCTCTGCACTGTCTCCAAAGCAAGTATATATTTTCTTAATTATGGAAACCAAAACTGTATGCAGTATTCCAGGTGTGGCCTCACCAATAACCTGTAAAACTGTAGCAAGACTTCCCTGTTTTTATAAAGGCCAGCTGGTGCAGCTGCAGCAGGGAGAAAAGGCAAAAAAGAAGTAGAAAGAAATCGAAAGGTGACGTCACAGCTAAGGGGGTAAGTGATTGGCTGGTGATTGGTAAGTAGCTTTTTTTTTCCTTTTCCTTTATCAGCAAGTAACCTTTAGCATTGTTGTTGCCAAATTAAGTTAATCTAAGAGCTATGTCATGGCAGGAAAGCTCGGACATGTGTTATGCTCCTCCTGTACTATGTGGGAAGTCAGGAATGCTTCCAGTGTCCCTGACGACTACGTGTGCGGGAAGTGTATCCACCTCCAGCTCCTGACGGGCCGCATTGCGGCACTGGAGCTGCGGGTGGATTCACTCTGGAGCAGGAAGAGCAGTGCAAGGAAGGTAGTGCAGGGGTCCCCTGCAGTCGTCCTCCTGTGAAACAGATACACCGCTTTGGATACTGTTGAGAGGGATGACTCATCAGGGGATAGCAGCAGCAGCGAAGTTCATGGCACCATGGGTGGCTCTGCTGCACAGGAGGGCAGGAAAAAGAGTGGGACAGCTATAGTGATAGGGGATTCGATTGTAAAAGATAGAAAGGAGAATAAATAGGCGTTTCTGCGGCCACAACCAAGACTCCAGGATGATATGTTGCCTCCCTGGTGCAAGGGTCAAGGATGTCTCGGAGCGGGTGCAGGACATTCTGAAAAGGGAGGGTGAACAGTCAGTTGTTGTGGTGCATATAGGTACCAACGATATAAGTAAAAAATGGGATGGGGTTCTGCAAGACGAATTTAGGGAGCTAGGAGGTAAATTGAAAAGTAGGATCTCAAAAGTAGTAATCTCAGAATTGCTACCAGTGCCACGTGCTAATCAGAGTAGGAATCGCAGGATAGCTCAGATGAATACGTGGCTTGAGGAGTGGTGCAGAAGGGAGGGATTCAAATTCCTGGGACATTGGAACGGGTTCTGGGGGAGGTGGGACCAGTACAAACCGGACGGTCTGCACCTGGGCAGGACCGGTATCAATGTACTAGGGGGAGTGTTTGTTAGTGCTGTTGGGGAGGAGTTAAACTAACATGGCAGGGTGATGGGAACCTATGCAGGGAGACAGACGGAAATAAAATGGAGGCAGAAGCAAAAGATAGAAAGGAGAATAGTAAAAGTGGAGGGTAGAGAAACCCAAGGCAAAAAACAAAAAGGGCCACTTTGCAGCAAAATTCTAAAGGGGCAAAGTGTGTTAAAAAGACAAGCCTGAATGCTCTGTGCCTCAATGCGAGAAGTATTCAGAATAAGATGGACGAATTAACTGTGCAGATAGCAGTTAACGGATATGATGTAATTGGCATCACGGAGACATGTCTCCAGGGTGACCAGGGCTGGGAACCTAACATCCAGGGGTGTTCAACATTTAGGAAGGATAGACAGAGAGGAAAAGTAGGCGGGGTGGCGTTGCTGGTTAAAGAGGAAATTAATGCAATAGTAAAGAGGGACATTAGCCTGGATGATGTGGAATCGGTATGGGTGGAGCTACGGAATACCAAAGGGCAGAAAACGCTGGTGGGAGTTGTGTACAGGCCAATAAACAATAGTAGTGAGGTTGGGGACAGCATCAAACAAGAAATAAGGGATGTGTGAGATAAAAGTACAGCAGTTATAATGAGCGACTTTAATCTACATATTGATTGGGCGAATCAAACTGGTAGCAATCTGGTGGAGGAGGATTTCCTGGCGTGTATTAGGGATGGTTTTCTAGACCAATATGTCGAGGAACCAACTCGAGAGCTGGCCATCCTAGACTGGGTGATGTATAATGAGAAGGGACGAATTAGCAATATTATTGTGCGAGGCCCCTTGGGGAAGAGTGACCATAATATGGTAGAATTCTTTATTAAGATGGAGAGTGACACAGTTAATTCGGAAACTAGGGTTCTGAACTTATGGAAAGGTAACTTCGACGGGTATTAGGCGTGAATTGGCTAGAAGAGAGTGGCAAAGGATACTTAAAGGGGTGACGGTGGATAAGCAATGGCAAACATTTAAAGATCACATGGATAAACTTCAGCAATTGTACATCCCTTTCTGGGGCAAAAATAAAATAGGGAAGGTGGCTCAACCGTGGCTAACAAGGGAAATTAAGGATAGTGTTAAAATCAAGGAAGAGGCATATAAATTGGCTAGAAAAAGCAACAAACCTGAGGACTGGGAGAAATTTCGAATTCAACAGAGGAGGACTAAGGGTTTAATTAAGAGGGGGAAAATAGAGTATGAGAGGAAGCTTACAGGGAACATAAAAACTGACGACAAAAGCTTCTATAAATATGTGAAGAGAAAAAGATTAGTGAAGACAAACGTAGGTCCCTTGCAGTCGGATTCAGGTGAATTTATAATGGGGAACAAAGAAATGGCAAACCAATTGAACAAATATTTCAGTTCTGTCTTCATGAAGGAAGACACAAATAACCTTCCAGATATACTAGGGGATAGTGGGTCTAGTAAGAAGGAGGAACTGAAGGATATCCTTATCAGGCGCGAAATTGTGTTTGGGAAATTGATGGGATTGGAGGCCGATAAATCCCTGGGGCCTGATAGTCTGCATCCCAGAGTACTTAAAGAAGTGGCCCGAGAAATAGTGGATGCATTTGTGATCATTTTCCAACAGTCTATCGACTCTGGATCAGATCCGATGGACTGGAGGGTAGCTAATGTAACACCACTTTTTAAAAAAGGAGGGAGAGAGAAAACGGGTAATTATAGACCGGTTAGCCTGACATCAGTAGTGGGGAAAATGTTGGAATCAATCATTAAGGATGAAATAGCAGCGCATTTGGAAAGCAGTGACAGGATCGGTCCAAGTCAGCATGGATTTATGAAAGGGAAATCATGCTTGACGAACCTTCTGGAAATCTTTGAGGATGTAACTAGCAGACTGGACAACGGAGAACCAGTGGATATGGTGTATTTGGACTTTCAAAAGGCTTTTGACAAGGTCCCACACAAGAGATTGGTGTGCAAAATCAAAGCACAAGATATTGGGGGTAATGTACTGATGTGGAAAGAGAGCTGGTTGGCAAACAGGAAGCAGAGAGTCGGGATAAACGGGTCCTTTTCAGAATGGCAGGCAGTGACTAGTGGAGTGCCGCAGGGTTCAGTGCTGGGACCCCAGCTCTTTACAATATACATTAACGATTTAGATGAAGGAATTGAGTGTAATATCTCTAAGTTTGCAGATGACACTAAACTGGGTGGCGGTGTGAGCTGCAGGGTGACTTGGACAGGTTAGGTGAGTGGGCTAATGCATGGCAGATGCAATATAATGTGGATAAATGTGAGGTTAGAAACATATAAACATAGAAAATAGGTGCAGGAGTAGGCCATTCTGCCCTTCGAGCCTGT
Organism: Pristiophorus japonicus; assembly: GCF_044704955.1. Classification (NCBI taxonomy): domain Eukaryota; kingdom Metazoa; phylum Chordata; class Chondrichthyes; family Pristiophoridae; genus Pristiophorus; species Pristiophorus japonicus. Next base: position 101,221,039 of record NC_091981.1, read on the forward strand.
ATGGCCATTCAATAAGATCATGGCTGATCATTCCCTCAGTAACCCTTTTCTGCTTTCTCTCCACACCCCTTGATCCCCTTAGCCGTAAGGGCCATATTGAGGGCATTTTGGGGGTAAAAACACGAAGGCAGAATATTATCTGAATGGCGGTAGATTAGGAAAAGGGGAGGTGCAACGAGACCTGGGTGTCATGGTTCATCAGTTATTGAAAGTTGGCATGCAGGTACAGCAGGCGGTGAAGAAGGCAAATGGTACGTTGGCCTTCATAGCTAGGCGATTTGAGTATAGGAGCAGGGAGGTCTTACTGCAGTTGTACAGGTCCTTGGTGAGGCCTCACCCCCTGGAATATTGTGTTCAGTTTTGGTCTCCTAATCTGAGGAAGGACGTTCTTGCTATTGAGGGAGTGCAGCGAAGGTTCACCAGACTGATTCCAGGGATGGCTAGACTGACATATGAGGAGAGACTGGATCAACTGGGCCTTTATTCATTGGAGTTTAGAAGGATGAGAGGGGATCTCATAGAAACGTATAAGATTCTGACGGGACTGGACAGGTTAGATGCGGGAAGAATGTTCCCGATGTTGGGGATGTCCAGAACCAGGGGACATAGTCTTTGGCTAAGGGGTAGGCCATTTAGGACTGAGATGAGGAGAAACTTCTTCACTCAGAGAGTTGTTAACCTGTGGAATTCCCTGCCGCAGAGAGTTGTTGATGCCAGTTCATTGGATATATTCAAGAGGGAGTTAGATATGGCCCTTACGGCTAAAGAGATCAAGGGGTATGGAGAGAAAGTAGGAAAGGGGTACTGAGGGAATGATCAGCCATGATCTTATTGAATGGCGGTGCAGGCTCGAAGGGCCGAATGGCCTACTCCTGCACCTATTTTCTATGTTTCTATGTTTCTATGTTTCTATGTTTCTATGTTTATACTCCATTCCCTTGGCAATTAAGGCCAAGATTCCATTGGCCTTCCTGATCACCTGCATACTAACCTTTTGTGTTTCATGCACCAGGACCCCTCGGTCCCGCTGTACTGCAGCACTTAGAAATTTTTCTCCTTTTGAATAATAACTCGCTCTTCGATTTTTTTCTGCCAAAGTGCATAACCTCACACTTTCCAACATTATACTCCATCTGCCAAATTTTTGCCCACTCACTTCGCCTGTATATAAAATTTTGCAGCTTTTTTGTGTCCTCCTCACACATTGCTTTTCCTCCCATCTTTGTATCATCAGCAAACTTGGCTACATTACACTCAGTCCCTTCATCCAAGTCGTTAATATAGATTGTAAATAGTTGGGGTCCCAGCACTGATCCCTGCTGCACCCCACTAGTTACTGATTGCCAACCTGAGAATGAACCATTTATCACGTTTTCCGTTAGTTAGCCAATCCTCTATCCATGCTAATATATTACCCTGAACCCCGTGAACTTTTATCTTATGCCGTAATCTTTTATGTGGCACCTTGTCAAATGCTTTCTGGAAGTCTAAATACATCACATCCACTGGTTCCTCTTTATCCACCCTGTTTGCTACATCCTCAAAGAATTCAAGCAAATTTGTCAAACATGACTTCCCCTTCATAAATCCATGCTGACTCTTCCTGACTGAATTATGCTTTTCCAAATGTCTACACTGTAGTGAATGTAGAAAGAGTCAGACTGAACACTGTGAGCTCAAAGCAAAGTGTGACCTCAGTCTTTTATTGCACGTCTCCAGAGTGCCTCTCCAATCTGTGAAGCCTCCTTAAATACCTGTGCTCCCAGGGATTATGGGATCTCTTGGGACTCCAGGGGGTGAGCCCTCTGGTGACTGTACCGAGTAAATACAAGTTTACATACATAACAGTCCCCCACCAAAGTCAATAGTGTAACTGTTTACAATGTGAGTCGATCTGGGGCCATTCTTGACCTGGTTGATCGTCTCGGTGTGAAAGCTGGTGTTGTTGAATCATTTGTTGGGCCCTTGCTGGGCTGCTGTGCAGCAGGACTTGCTGGGCTGCCTGGTGTATTGGCCCCTGCTGGGCTGCTGTGGATGATGGGTTCTGTTTTGTGGTCAACCATGGTGCCGGTTGTCACTGGTGTGTATGTTGGGGGATCGAAAAAAGTAGGGTTGCTCAGGATAGTCCGTGAATCTGAGTTTGATTTGGTCCAAATGTTTCTGGTGAATGAGTCCATTTGAAAGTTTGACCCGAAACACCCTGCTCCCCTCTTTGGCCACGACAGTGCCAGGAAGCCACTTGGGACATTGTCCATAATTTAATACAAATACAGGGTCATTGATTTCAATCTCGCGTGACACATTTGCTCTATCATGGTATGCACTTTGTTGAAGATGCCTGCTCTCTACCTGTTCATGTAGATTAGCGTGAACTAACGAGAGCCTTGTCTTCAGTGCTCTTTTCATGAGCAGTTCAGCAGGTGGGATCCCAGTGAGTGAGTGGGGTCTCGTGCGGTAGCTAAGCAGGACTCGGGATAGGCAAGTCTGCAGTGAGCCTTCAGTTACCCTCTTCAAGCCTTGCTTGATGGTTTGCACTGCTCTCTCTGCCTGAGCATTGGATGCTGGTTTAAACGGGCAAATGTGACATGTTTGATCCCGTTACGGGTTATGAATTCTTTGAACTCAGCACTGGTAAAACATGGCCCGTTGTCGCTCACCAGGACATCGGGTAGGCCGTGAGTGGCAAACATGGTCCGCAGGCTTTCAGTAGTGGCAGCGGACGTGCTAGCCGACATTATCTCACATTCAATCCACTTGGACTACGCGTCTACAACCACAAGGAACATTTTACCCAAGAACGGGCCTGCATAGTCGACGTGTACCCTAGATCACGGTATGGAGGGCCAAGACCATAAACTTAGCGGCGCCTCCCTGGGTGCATTGATTAACTGCGAGCATGTATTACATCTGTGAATGCAGGACTCTAAGTCCGCATCAATACCGGGCCACCGCACGTGGGATCTGGCTATCACTTTAATCATTACGATGCCTGGGTGGTACTGTGGAGGTCATTGATGAAGGTGTCAGTGCCCTTCTTGGAGACCACTACATGATTGCCGCACAGAAGGCAGTCTGCCTATATAGACATTTCACCTTTGCGCCGCTGGAACAACTTTATCTCTTCCTGCATTTCCACTGGGACACAGGACCAGCTCCCGTGAAGCACACAGCTTTTGACAGAGATAATAAGGGGTCCTGGCTTGTCCAGGTTTTGATCTACCAGGCAGTGACGGGTGATTGCTCACTCTCAAATGCTTCCATAACCTTGGCTAGATCTGCGGGCTGCGCCATTTCCACCCCCGTGGTGGGCAATGGCAGGCTACTGAGAGCATCGACGCAGTTTTCTGTGCCTGGCCTGTGGTGGATGGTGTAGTTGTATGCGGACAACGTGAGTGCCCATCTCTGGATACGGTCCAATGCTTTGGTATTTATCCCTTTACTCTCGGAAAACAGGGATATAAGTGGCTTATGGTCAGTTTCCAATTCGAATTTTAACCCAAACAGGTACTGATGCATTTTCTTTACCCCATAGACACACGCTTACATTTCTTTCTCAATCATACTGTCGGCTCTCTCAGCCTTAGACAGACTCCGGGATGCATAAGCAACCGGTTGCAGTTTCCCGAAATCATTAGCTTGTTGCAATACACACCCGACGCCATATGACGACGCATCACATGCTCGTACCAAATGCTTACATGGATCATACAACACATGCAATTTGTTTGAGCATAACAATTTTCTCGCTTTTACAAAGGCATTTTCTTGGCTTTTGTCGCAAATCCATTTGTCCCCTTTTCGTAATAAGACATGCAGTGTTTCCAACAGTGTGCTGAGACCCAGTAAGATGTTACCAAAGTAGTTCAGGAGTCCCAGAAACGACCGCAGCTCCATCATGTTCTGCCTCCATCTTCGTTTTGGTGGGCCTGATGCCGTCCGCCGCAATCCTCCTTCCCAGGAACTCCACTTCAGGTGTCAGGGAAGCGCACTTCGAGCATTTTAACCTGAGCCCCACGTGGTTCAGTCGACTAAGAACCTCCTCCAGGTTCTGCAGGTGCTCGACTGTGTTCCGACCTGTGACCAAGATGTCGTCCTGGAAGACTATGGTGTGCGGGACCGACTTCAGTAAGCTTTCCATGTTTCTCTGGAATATCGCCGCCGCCGATCTGATTACAAACAGGCATCTGTTATAACAAAAAGACCTTTGTGCGTGTTGATGCAGGTGAGGGCCTTCGAAGAATCCTCCAGTTCCTGCATCACGTAGGCTGAAGTCAGATCCAGCTTCATGAACGTCTTTCCTCCCGCCACCGTTGCAAAGATGTCGTCAGCCTTTGGTAGTGGGTATTGGTCCTGCGGGGAGAAACAATTGATAGTTACTTTGTAATTGCCACAAATTCTGACAGTGCTGTCTCCCTTGAGGACTGGGATGATAGGCCTGGCCTACTCGTTGAACTCGATCGGGGAAATGATACCCTCTCTTTGCAGCCGGTCTAGCTCGATCTCTACCCTTTCTCTCATTGTGTACGGTACTGCTCTCGCATTGTGATGGATGGGTCACGCCCCCGGAATTAGGTGGATCTGCACTTTTGTTCCTTGGAATTTCCCGATGCCTGGTTCGAACAGCAAAGGAAATTTGTTTAAGACCTGGGCACACGAAGTGTCGTCAGCAGGCGATAGCGCTCGGACGTCATCCCAGTTCCAGTGTATCTTTCCCACCCAACTCCTGCCGAGCAGCGTGGGACCATTGCCTGGTACCACCCAGAGTAGTAGCTTGTGCATCGCTCCATTGTAGGAGACCTTTACGGTAGCACTGCCAATTACAGGAATCAGTTCATTTGTATAAGATCTTAGTTTCGTCCGAACTGGAGTTAAGACTGCCCTTGAGGCCTTGTTGCATCACAACCTTTCGAAAGTCTTTTTGCCCATGATGTACTGGCTCGCACCCGTGTCCAGCTCCATTCACACCGGGCATCCATTTAGTTCAACATTCAGTATTATCGAGGGACAATTCGTGTTGAATGTGTGCACCTCATGTATCTCTGCCTCCTTGATCTGAGGCTCTAGTTCATCATGATCCTCCGTGGATCTGTCCTCCTTTGCAACATGGTGGTTTGCAGGTTTAACAGGATTTTCAGCTCGCCTGCACACTCATTGGAGGTGTCCCATTGTGCCACAGCCCTTGCAAACGTATTCTTTGAATCAGCATGAATGGAAACAATGATCACCCCCGCAGCACCAACAAGGTGCTAATGGCCTTGCATTCATCACCCTTGATGGTGGACTCTGAGACATCTGCGGATGTGTAGCTGCGGGTATTTGTGACCTGCCCTGTATGTTACGATTTGAAAACAACATCACTTTGTTCACAGTACTTGTAGCAGCACTTGTGTGCTGAGAGATTTGCTTAGTATTGCCACTGGTGGCAATGAATGCCTGGGCTATCGCTGTGGCCTTATTCAATGTTGGGGTCTCTACAGTCAAAAGTTTGTGAAGTATGGTTTCGTGGCCAATGCCAAGTACGAAAAAGTTTCTGAGCATGTGCTCCAAATGTCCTTCAAATTTGCAATGTCCTGCAAGGCGTCTTAGCTCGGCGACATAATTCACCACTTCCTGGCCTTCAGACCTTTTGTAGGTGTAGAACCAGTACCTCACCATCAGCACGCTTTCCTTCGGGTTCAAATGCTCTCGGACCAGTGTGCACAAAGCATTGTATGATTTCTCCGTGGGTTTCGCTGGAGTGAGCAGATTCTTCATGAGGCCATACATTGGTGCCCCACAGACGGTGAGGAGGATTGCCCTTCGTTTGGCAATGTTCTCTTCCCCATCCAGCTTCTTGGCCAGGAAATATTGGTCGAGTCGCTCCACAAAAGTTTACCAATCATCTCCCTCTGAGAATTTCTCCAGGATGCCCACTGTTCTCTGCATCTTTTGGTTCACTATCTGTATCTCGTCACCAGTTGTTGTGTATGGAGAAAGAGTCAGACTGAACACTGTGAGCTCAAAGTAAAGTATGACCGTAGTCTTTTATTGCAGGTCTCCAAAGTTCCTCTCCAACCTGTGAAGCCTCCTTAAATACCTGTGCTCCCAAAGAATTATGGGATCCCTTGGGACTCCAGGTGATGAGCCCTCTGGTGGCTGTGCAGAGTAAATATAAGTTTGCATATATAACATATACCATACGCACTCAGGAGAAAATTGAACAAAAACTCAAAAGACTAGAAACTGAGAACATTTGGCTAGACTTTCCACTTGAGATCACTAGGCTATCGCACCCCCCCTCCCCCCAAAAAAAATCAAAAATAGCGATCCCAAAAATGGGCAATCTTCCAGCGATCCTGAAGGCTGAAACATCGCTCAGACTGGAACATTGCCCTAGTGATCTAAGTGGAAAGTCCAGCCCATTATTTCGAAGACAGATCTAAGTAATTGGGCTACACCCATTGTCATTGTACCTAAGTCAGATGGTAAGGTGAGGTAAAGTTGTGTGGTGATTATGAAGTTATCGTAAATCAGGTTCTAGAGTAGAGGGTAATCTACTCAATATGTTGCCAAATGTAGAAGATTTGTTCACAACGCTGACAGGTGGTCAGATCTTCTCAAAGATCTCACAAATGCCTACTTACAACTTGAACTAGATGAGGAGTCCAAGTCATGCTTCACTATAAATACTCATCTAGACCAGTAACAATTTAATAGGCTACTATTTGGATTGTCTTCAGCCCCCACCATATTCCAAGGGGTGATGAACCAGATTTTGCAAGGCATAGAAGGGGTAGTATGTTATTTAGATGACATACTCATCTCAGCACCAACCAGAAAAATCTATAATAAGGTATTGAATGACGTGCTCAAACGACTAGAGAAGCACAGAGTACGAGTGACTGCTCACAAGTGTGAGTTATTTCAAAACTCAGTGGAGTACGTAGGGCACAGAGTAGACAAAGATGGTTTACATCCAACCAAAGGAAAGCTGGATGCAATTCTGAAATGCACCCATTCCCAAGAATGTCACTGAATTTCGATCCTTTTTGGGTCTTTTGAATTATTATGGGAAGTTCCTACCAAATTTGGTTACCGTGTTACATCCACCAAATGTGCTGTTGAAAAAATTGGTCCATTGGAAGTGGTCAGAAAAATGTGACACAGCATTCAAAGAGTGTAAAAGTCATTTGGTAGAGTACCATGTTAGTTCGCTGCGTATCTAATAAGATCAAGCAAATATGTGACGTCTCTCCGTTGTTCCCGATTTTGGGGAAGTCCAGAACCAGGGGTCACAGTCTAAGGATAAGGGGTAAGCTATTTAGGACCGAGATGAGGAGAAACTTCTTCACTCAGAGAATTGTGAACCTGTGGAATTCTCTACCACAGAAAGTTGTTGATGCCAGTTCATTGGATATATTCAAGAGGGAGTTAGATATGGCCCTTACGGCTAAAGGGATCAAGGAGTATGGAGAGAAAGCAGGAAAGGGGTACTGAGGTGAATGATCAGCCATGATTTTATTGAATGGTGGTGCAGGCTCGAAGGGCCGAATGGCCTACTCCTGCACCTATTTTCTATGTTTCTATGTATGGAGTTGGGGCAGTGATCTCTCATGTACTACATAGTGGGGAGGAGAAAACAATTGCTTCCACTTCATGCACTCTCAGTGCCAGTGAGCATAATTATGCGCAGATCGAAAGTAAAGCCTTGGCGTTGATTTTTGGGTTCAAGAAGTTCCACAAATATTATTTGGTCCAGCCACACAGAATGCAGTGATGAGGACTCAAATAGTATGGTCGTAGTGTTTGCCATCATTACTGTCCATAAGACCCTGACAGCAATCCTTCATCCAAAGGCTCCATTTCCAATCTTAACTGCAGCCCAAATGCAGAGATGGGCTTTGATTTTGTCAGCATATACATATCACATTGAGTACAGATGATCATCTGATCACAGTAATGCTGATGCTATGTCCAGGTTACCATCCACATCACAAATTACACCCAATAGGGGAGAAGTGTTCTATTTTTCATACTATGATGAGCTGCCAGTCACAGCTGAAGAGGTTGGTAGAGCAACCAAACGTGACCCAGTTATGTCAAAGGTATATGATTACATAGGAAATGGCTGACCAAACCGGGTATCCGAGAAAGATATTCTAGAATGAGTGTATGTTCAACACCATGTTTGGAAAATTTTGCTGGAGAGCGAAGATATCCTCTTTGAAACAGAAAACCAGTGTTTAAATTTGATTTGTAAATATGGCAAAATGTTGTGTATAACCACGCAAGTTATGCATGATGATTATTTTGTTATGATGACTTCTTCATTAAGGAGAGAGAAGTGTAATTTAGAGCTCCCCCGAGTGAATTGCAGCTCCATCTATTGGACTACTGTGGTCATGAAACTGCTGGTGTAAATACAATAAAAGGGTCATGTGACAAGTTCCTGTAGAGCCATCTTGTGTAGTCTATGTGTTTGTGATGTCATAAAGGATATATCACAGACTTATTGATTTTGTTCCCCTCTCACTCGCTTCTTCACCTGAGTCTTCAATTCTTGGACATACTTTCTCCATCTCTCTCTACGTTGCACCCGCTCCCCCCTCCACATGCATTTCAGCAATTACTGATCATCGACACTCTTGCAGAGAAAGAATGTCCTGTAATTTGTCGTCAGCGGCAAAGCAACAGTGCTCGCCCCTGACCGCGAGGAAAGTTGCCCAGAAAGATCTAGCCATCTCTGTGGCATGAATTTCAGTTCGCCTGACCTTTATTTTAATCTGGCACCAATCAAGCGAATCTCCAACAACTAGCAACAGTGATGTCATCAAGCAGGCGAAGCAGCCAATCACATTGAAGAATTCGCGCAGATAGCAAACCAGGAAGTAAAACGTACAGATTCTAGTTTACTTTCTATAAATTTTACAGAGAGTGAAATAAAAGTTGGGACACACATATAGGATTAAGGTAGAAGCTGAAATATCATAAACAATTTAAGAACTCTAACTATTAAAAAAAACATATAGAGATGGAAATTCGGTACCGCCATTTTTGAGGCATTGAGAGAAATTTTTAACACCTCGCTTCAGGCGTGCTCCCCAAATGTGAAATTCAGTGTTGAAGCCAAAAAAATTGATAGCAGCGTAATATCATGGCATTGCACACTTACCTGGATGTGCTACACTACACTAAGTGGGCCATTAAGCTTGGATTCAACATCCTGGACTTAGGCAGCATTTGGAGCTACACCACAGACATAATGGCACCACCTGGATTGAATTGAGGTGTTGATTGGGCACCTCAATGCCTCAAGACTATATTCATTTCCTATGCACTCACTCAGATGGTGAGCATGGCAGACCTTGCAGCGGTAGCTCGTCAGCATGCCCACCTGTTCACAGATGTAGCACTGGATGCATTCCTTGATACCCTGGAGAGGCATTGGCAAGTGTTGAGGACAGAGGCTGGGAGGAGACCCCAACCCCAAACATACCAAAGGCTATGGAGGGGAATAGCAGAGCAAGTGTCTGCGAGTGACATGGTACCAATGATAGGAATGCAATGTAGAAAAAAGTGGAATGACCTGACGCGGCTAGTGAGGGTGAGTATCTTTAATTTCAAACTTCAATATGCTATGCTCTGACCTCAATGTGCACTCTCTGCTCAATGTAATGTTTCCGAATCCATGCTCTATGTGGGTGAGGCCACAGTCAAGGTTCCCATTTGCAGCCTCATCCACTGCAAGGGCATGCATGCGCTGTTAACCTTGCTACTTGGTTCTGCATACCCATCCCTCATGTTGTTGACTCCTAAGTATTCATGTGCATCTCAAAGACAGTAGCCTTCCCATTACCATTAGGTCCTGTCACCCTAATTCAAGCATTGCCACAGCAAGTCAATGCCATGAATGGTAGTTACATCGAGCTGTGAAGACTGTCATAGAGTAAAATGTACTGAAAATCGAGCTGTGAAGACTCTCAGAGTAAATTGTAGTAAAGTAGGGTAAGGCACTTAGACACACTGATAGGCTTCTAATTCTGACTTTCTGGTTAATGTTACAAGCAAAGCTCGCACACAACCGACTGGAGCAAATGCGGACTGGTGGAGGGAGCCAGATTTCTAAGTGCTCACTCATTAGAAGAATGGATAGCTGCCCTGATGGGCGACCAAGTTGGTGGCGGTGCGTACGGCCGACCCCCCTTAAGACAGTGACGGTGTGTTAAGTTCCTTTGCAGCAACCTGCAGGACACTTGGCCCTCACACCATCAACATACAGCTATTTCCATGAGACTGGCATTCACGAATGCCTTTCCTGTTCCTGGCCCCCTCCCCTTCAGGTAACCACTGTTCTGTGTTTTTGCTTTCAGATGACCAGCCAGATCCACCGGGACCTTCTCGGGTGCCTTCCTGGGGTGCAGATGGTGGCGATGACCAAGAGGATGAGGAAGAGCAGGAGGACGACACCTCCTTCGACCTCACGCAGGAGGTTGTGCCATCTGAGAGCGGGGCAAGCAGTGCTGCTGACCAAGGGGTGGTGGGGGAGGTGGAGGTTGATGATGCCCCGGGACCCAGTGGCCTCCAGCAATGCCATGGGGGAGGGGAAACCCTGGGGCCAGCTCCCCGGAGGATGAGCGCGTGCCTGAATGATGCTCAACAGAATTCTGACGATGAGCCTGACCTAGAGGTTGTCGCAAGACAATCTCAGCTGTTGTACAGCAATCTGCTGGGTGCAGTACCAAGGGTTCCACAGAGTCTTGATGCACTAGCTGTGAGGATGGAGCAGTCTGTCTTAACTGTTGCTCTTAGCAGCCCACCGAGCATATCCTTGGTAGATATCAACAGACGCTGGATGCAAACAGTGACCATAGGGTCAGGGACATGGTGGCACAGACCTATGGCTGACATTGCAGTGGCCATTGAGCAACAGGCTATTGTAGACCTCCTTACTCAAATGTCATCAGTGCATGGTTTCCTGAGTCAGCTCTCTGGTGTACTGCAGTCGTAGACACTCCTGATTCAGAGGCAAATAGATTCAACGGATGCACTGACCACTGCTAGCCGGCCGGGGGCCCCATCAGTTGAATGGGGACCTAAACTTGCCGAACCAGCACAGGATTCTGACCTCACCCAGATTTCTGCAGTTGATGACGCTCTGCCCTGGGGAAGTATCAGCCAATTGGAACGTGATGTCGTTTCTCAGGATGACATCATTCCGCATTCGCAGCTGCCGCTCTCTGCACCCCATCCACAACAGAGTACTTCCACCCATGCTGAGATAATGCAGTCCACAGCTGGGTCTTCCATGGGCCGAGTTGGTTGGGGATGTCCTGCTAGGCCATCATGTGTGGCTGCGGATCCAAGTGAGCAAACAACTACCAGCCTTACTGAAAGCCCTGAGACCCAATTGAGGAGGAGCAGTAGGCATGGGAGGGGGAGAAGGGAAGGGGTGGTAAAGCCTTCTTTAAGATCAAGTAAAGACTTTTGGGAGGGTGGCCACATATGCTCATCTTATGAAGATGTGAGCTTTAAAAATTAGTTGCACGTATGATGCACCAAATACTTGCTTGATACTCAACCGAGGTGGCTAGGTTGTTGCAATGTGAGCCCATGTAAATTGTTGCACTTGGATGAACAATGCAACAATTGTTTGCTGCTCGCCAGTGATGGCTACCTTGTTACAAAATGAACTGATGTCAATAGGTCCAGTTGGATGTCTATGAGAATGTTTGAAGGGGTTTTGTGGGTATGTTGATGTGTCGGGATGAAGTTGTTCTCTTGTGCTTGTTTTCAGCACACATGGTTTATGTTTGCAACTAATGGGGTAAAAAGAAGACTTCTCTTCTTCAAGGTGGACTCCCTGATATAAGGAATCAACGCCCACCCGCCCGTACAGCGACCACGGAATCACTCAGATGATAGCTCGGTTCAACCGGTTTTTATTCGAGCATGCAGGGGAAGAGTTCCGATGAACCCTTCTAAGAACAGAGATTTTACATCTACAGTTATACATTTTCCAAGGTTTGCGACCCTCCTACAAAACCACCAGTTGGCCTACTGCTATCAGTGAAGTTACATTGATTTGTTGCCCCTTATCAGACTGACTCTGAGTGGTTCCCCCCACCTGGCCATCTCTCATCACATGTCGCCCTTCCGGAATGTGTTGTTCAGTGATGTCAACTTTGCCTCAGTTCCTCATGACGTGTGAATTAACCTTGTTTCCCAGGGTTTGCTATTCAGATGCTGCTACAATCTATGTTTCCAGACTGTTGAATCCCCACTGTTCTTGGTGGATATTATTCGGCATTGAATGTAAGTTTCCATGAGTCTGTACTAAGATTAACACAACGGATAGTTCATTAACCATCAAGTTTTGCTGCGTAGCAAGCTTTGCTGCTTCCCCTTCTTAAACCGTTAATATGATTAAGAATTACGGGGTCGAAATTCAGTTACTAACATAGAAATATAGACATAGAAACATAGAAAATAGGTGCAGAAGTAGGCCATTCGGCCCTACGAGCCTGCATCACCATTCAATAAGACCACGGCTGATCATTCACCTCAGTACTGCTTTCGACAGTGGGGAGCAGCGTCGGGAGGTCGGAGGAGGAGGCCTATAAAGGCCCAGCAGGAGTTCGCAGGAAAGGGATACTGAGGGAATGATCAGCCATGATCTTATCGAATGGTGGTGCAGGCTCAAAGAGCTGAATGGCCTACTCCTGCACCTACTTTCTATGTTTCTATGTTTCTATGTTTCCTGATTTCTCTCCATACCCCTTGATCCCTTTAGCCGTAAGGGCCATATCTAACTCCCTCTTGAATATATCCAATGAACTGGCATCAACAACTCTCTGCAGTAGGGAATTCCACAGGTTAACAACTCTCTGAGTGAAGAAGTTTCTCCTCATCTCAGTCCTAAATGGCTTACCCCTTATACTTAGACCGTGTCCCCTGGTTCTGGACTTCCCCAACATCGGGAACATTCTTCCTGCATCTAACCTGTCCTGTCAGAATTTTATATGTTTCTATGAGATCCCCTCTCATCCTTCTAATCTCCAGTGAATAAAGGCCGAGTCGATCCAGTCTCTCCTCTTATGTCAGTCCAGCCATCCCGGGGAATCAGTCTGGTGAACCTTCGCTGCACTCCATCAATAGCAAGAACGTCCTTCCTCAGATTAGGAGACCAAAACTGAACACAATATTCCAGGTGAGGCCTCACCAAGGCCCTGTACAACTGCAGTAAGACCTCCCTGTTCCTATACTCAAAACCCCTAGCTATGAAGGCCAACATACCATTTGCCTTCTTCACCACCTGCTGTACCTGCATGCCAACTTTCAATGACTGATGTACCATGACACCCAGGTCACATTGCACCTCCCCTTTTCCTAATCTGCCGCCATTCAGTTAATATTCTGCCTTCAAATTTTTGCCCCCAAAGTGGATAACCTCACATTTATCCACAATATACTGAATCTGCCATACATTTGCCCACTCACCTAACCTGTCCAAGTCACCCTGCAGCCTCTTAGCGTCCTCCTCACAGCTCACACCGCCACCCAGTTTAGTTTCATCTGCAAACTTGGAGATATTACATTCAATTCCTTCATCCAAATTATTAATGTATGTTGTAAATAGCTGGGGTCCCAGCACTGAGCCCTGCAGCACCCCACTAGTCACTGCCTGCCATTCTGAAAAGGACCCGTTTATCCCGACTCTCCGCTTCCTGTCTTTCAACCAGTTCTCTATCCACGTCAGTACATTACCCCCAATACCATGTGTTTTAATTTTGCACACCAATCTCTTCTGTGGGACCTTGTCAAAAGCCTTTTGAAAGTCCAAATACACCACATCCATTGGTTCTGCCTTGTCCACTCTACTCGTTACATCCTCAAAGAATTACAGAAGATTTGTCAAGCATGATTTCCCTTTCATGTTGACTTGGACCGATCCTGTCACTGCTTTCCAAATGCGCTGTTATTTCATCTTTAATAATTGATTCGAACATTTTCCCCACTACTGATGTCAGGCTAACCATTCAATAATTGCCCGTTTTCTCTCTCCCTCCTTTTTTAAAAAGTGGTGTTACATTAGCTACCCTCCAGTTCATAGGAACTGATCCAGAGTCGATAGTCTGTTGGAAAATGATCACCAATGCATCCACTATTTCTAGGGCCACTTCCTTAAGTACTCTGAGATGCAGACTATCAGACCCCGGGGATTTGTCGGCCTTCAATCCCATCAATTTCCCTAACAGAATTTCCCGCCTAATAAGGATATCCTTCAATTCCTCCTTCTCACTCGACCTTCGGTCCCCTCGTACTTCCGGAAGGTTATTTGTGTCTTCCTTTGTGAAGTCAGAACCAAAGTATTTGTTCAACTGGTCTGCCATTTCTTTGTTCCTCATTATAAATTCACCTGAATCTGATTGCAAGGGACCTACATTTGTCTTCATTAATCTTTTTCTCTTCACATAACTACAGAAGCTTTTGCAGTATGTTTTTATTTTCCCAGCAAGCTTCCTCTCATACTCTATTCTCCCCCTCCTAATTAAACCCTTTGTCCTCCTCTGCTGAATTCTGAATTTCTCCCAGTCCTCAGGTTTGCTGCTTTTTCTGGCCAATTTATATGCCTCTTCCTTGGAATTAACACTATCCTTAATTTCCCTTGTTAGCTATGGTTGAGCCACCTTCCCCATTTTATTTTTACTCCAGACAGGGATGTACAATTGTTCATCCATGTGATCTTTAAATGTTTGCCATTGCCTATCCACCATCAACCCTTTAAGTATCATTTGCCAGTCTATTCTAGCCAATTCACATCTCATACCATCGAAGTTACCTTTCCTTAAGTTCAGGACCCTAGTCTCTGAATTAACTGTGTCACTCTCCAGCTTAATAAAGAATTCTTCCATATTATGGTCACTCTTCCCCAAGGGACCTCACACAACAAGATTGCTAATTAGTCCTTTCTCATTACACATCACCCAGTCTAGGATGGCTTGCCCTCTAGTTGGTTCCTCGACATATTGATCCAGAAAACCATCCCGAGTACACTCCATGAAATCCTCCTCCACCGTATTGCTACCAGTTTGGTTAGCCCAATCTGTATGTAGATTAAAGTCGGCCATGATAACTGCTGTACCTTTATTGCATGCATCCCTAATTTCTTGTTTGATGCTGTCCCCAATCTCACTACCACTGTTTGGTGGTCTGTACACAACTCCCACTCGCGTTTTCTGTCCTTTGGTATTCCACAGCTCCACCCATATAGATTCCACAGCATCCAAGCTAATGTCCTTCCTTACTATTGCGTTAATTTCCTCTTTAACCAGCCTCGCTACCCCACCTTCTTTTCCTTTCTGTCTATCCTTCCTGAACACCTGCTGATAACACCAGTGTTAGGTGTTAACTGGGAGTTGGGTCGTTGGGATTGGCGCTTGGTGCTGTTCACGCCTGACGCAAAATTCAGTATTAATTTTTTAAGGGCGTTAAAATGTAACATACCATTGGCTAATGCCATGGAAATCATGACATCAGTACGTGTGCAACGCCTCCTTGGCGCCCTTGTCGCCACATTAACTTAATGGCTGGTGTCCATGATGCCTGAAAAAGTTGGACTGCACAAGGCGGAGAAACTAATCCGGGGCGTTATTTTAAACGGCGATGCCGCCGTGGCTCAGAGGTCTCGGTCAGTGCTGCGTTTGATGCTCGCACAGACAATAGGTTGTTGGCATCGCACTGTTGTTGACTCATCAGGTTGACTACTAGTATCTGGGACACATTGGCTGCCATCTCCGATAAATTTGAAATCTCTATTTTGCTGTGACCTGTGCCAAGTGATGGGTGCAGTGATTGCACACCACATCGTCCTGCGGCACTGACAGCTTAAGCTGAATGTGGATCCTCCCCAGAGGAGAGCCCCAGACAGTGGGGCAGGAGGCTGTACACACGCAGGATTTACCGCGCACATTACCGACACTTAAGTTGCCGAGGAACCAGATTAGGGAGGCAAGCAGTATTGTTAGTCCGGCCAGACGTTAGAGGAGGCCAAAGGCTTGGAATCAGTACACAGAATCTGATAGAGAGATAGTCAACAACAGTGCGATGCCAACACTCTTTTAGTTTTACTGACTGCTGAACAACCATTCTGGCCCTGAAAAACCCAGTTGCACCTCTTTCAACAAGGCTTAACTTTTTCAGGATCAGGGTTGGAGGTGGTGGTTTAACAGCGATATTCCAGTGTAATAGGGAAAGTTTTCATCCTTCAGTGTGATTTTAATTGATCGCACTCTTTGGGAAGTTCCACAGTGCAACGTGCAGTGGAGGAGAGAATTACTGACCGCTACATCTGAATTTGGGACCCCGCTGTGAACCCACCACCACATGCCTTGACCAAATGTTGGGTCTGTCAGTGCTGTGCAGACCCAACATGCAGCAGCGGGTGAGGCAACTAAAATCAATGTTTTTTCCCCAGCTTTTTGGATTTGACAGGTCGCTCACTGGTTTCCCGCTGTCCTTAGAACTCGTCTGTGAATCTGTGGTGTGAGGTCAGTGGGCATTGAATCAGCTGATGAATTGACAGCATTAAATGTCAAGTCAAAGCCCCCAGCTGATTGAGAAATGTTCCCTTAACCACTAGCTTCTCTAAACTTAATTTCCACTACAGATTCAGGATGCTGCAAGTCTTTACACAAGTCTCCACTCAGTCTGATTTTATTACCTCTCCCACCATTGATAGATCGCTTCTGTCATCTCTACTTCACCTGCCATCATTCCATCAGCATGGGTGCCCTTGAAACTCTCTCACCTTGATCCTCAGAATCACACCATGACCAACCCCAACACCAGCATCACCAAGTCGACCAGAATCACCAGGCACACCAGCAGCATCAACCTTCTCCGCAATTACCTCATGCTGCACAGGGCATCAGTACCTGACCACATTGCTGCCCGGGAGGCCAGGGATCGCCTCACCATGGCCAAATTGACTTCACTTGATGCTGTATATCCTGGCTACCACATAATGCACCAGGTTGGCACCACCTCCCATCAACAGCATAAAGCATCCCTACAGTACCCAAGACATTCCTTTCACACTCATCAGCATTGTGGGGTTTACCATTATGTCTCACCATTCACTGTAACTCACTAAGCCACTTCCAAAGGTGTACACAAATCTGTCCAAGAAGGGGAAAATAAAGGTTTCAATGTTTGACACCACATTAACAGAAACATTACATGAACATTGCGTAAAATATCCAAGTACCTACCCTTGTGTGTTGTTAGTTAGTATGATTGCACTAGGATGAGGGTGGGTGTGAGGATTGGCTCGTGAGATGGGGATGTGCTAATGTAGATAGAGAAGGATGGGTGGAGGTGCAAGGTAAGTTGCTATGAGTAAGAATGTGCAGCAGTAGGGTAGGGAAGGCAGCGTGAAGAGGATGTGATGAGAGGCACAGCAGGATGAAGTTATGTGTGGCTTTGTGCGAACATTTTGTGATCAACTGAAATCATTGAACCGTGGGCAGCACTGCACCCAGGTGCTCCTGACCACATTCCTGCTGTGCCCTCCTCGGCACTGTGCAACCAGGCTGTGTTGATCTCCTGGGGAGGTCTCTTCCGCCCATGGGAAGGGAAGGGGACCTTCCTGCATGCTGTGATTCCCTCCATATCCTCTATAAGCATATGGAGGGAGTAATGGGAGAGCCTGGGTCCAACCCTGTGCCTTTGTGCACTGTGTGTCAGTGTTTGCAGTGCCTCAATGCTGTAGATCACTGACAGCCAAATGTCAAAATAAAGTTGGGCATGGTCCCTTTAAGGAAACTGGCTGTTGACGCGTCATCAAATTACGTCACCAGACCCGCTTCCTCTAATTGGTCGGGAAACGTGCTGGGTGGGTTGAACAAGCCCAATCAAGGTAAATTCATTTCAGAGGTCGGGATGGACTCAGCAGCAGGGTTGGGACCTGCCACCAACAACACCCGCCATGGACCCGCTGAGGTTCGTAAAATCCAGCCCGTTTTCAGTTTAATTGATTTCCCTGATTATACTGATTTCCAGCTATGTTGCGGGGGCTGTGGGGGAGGGCCCACAGTGCAGCCAATGTCAAAGCAGTGGACAACTGACTGCAACTTCATGATTTCCGCGTTAGGAAGCGCATGCACTAAAGCCTGAAATTGCGGTCAGTATCAAAGGGGTAAACAGAGCGAATGTTGTTGGTTCTCTATTATTACCCACCGCAAATTCCGGGCCAATGTATTCGCTGCTCAAGATGCGGTTTCCTCTAGATTGAGGAGACCATACACAAATTGAGTGATCGCTTTCTGGAACACCTTCATTCAGCCATAAGCATGACCCTGAGCTTTCTGTTGCTTGTCATTTTAATTCTCTGTTACACTCCCACTCTGACCTTGTCTCCTACATTGTTCTAATGAAGCTCAACGGAAGCTCGATGAACAGCTCCTCATCTTTCAATTCATCACTTTACAGCTTTCTGGGCTCAAAATGAGTTCAGAAATTTCAGATAACCACTGTTCCCATTTTTCCAGACAGCAGTTGCTGGTAATGATTCTGCTTTTGTCATGTCCACCTCCTCTCGGCCCAGCTTTTGTTAGAAACATAGAAACATAGAAAATAGGAGCAGTAGTAGGCCATTCGGCCCTTCGAGTCTGCACCGCCATTCAATATGATCATGGCTGATCCTCTATCTCAACACCATATTCCCGCTTGTCCCATTACAATCTCCTTTGTCTTGCACCATCATTCCTTTTGTCATTTTATCTCTCCTCTATGCCACCCTTTTGTTCTTTCCTCCCTTCTCCCCTTTCCCTGTCTCTGTCCTTGCTTAAAACCTGCTATACCTCTATCTTTTTTCAGTTCAGTTTGCCCGGACACGTTAGCTTTGCTTTTCTCTCCACATGTGCTGCCTGACCTGTTATGTATTTCTAGCATTTTCTGTTTTTATTTCAGATTTTCAGCATCCGCAGTATTTTACTTTTGTATTTATGGTAAGGTTTAAATCTGGTTATTTATGATTAGCAGGGAAAAAATGGAAAACATCATAATGCTGAATTAAACCGTGATCAGTCACACTTTAGTAAATAACATAATATAAGAATATAAGAACATAAAAATTAGAAACAGAAGTAGGCCATCTAGCCCCTCGAGCCTGCTCCGCCACTCAACAAGATCATGGCTGATCTGGCCGTGGACTCAGCTCCACTTACCGGCCCGCTCCCCGTAACCCTTAATTCCCTTATTGGTTAAAAATATATCTATCTGTGATTTGAATACATTCAATGAGCTAGCCTCAACTGCTTCCCTGGGCAGAAAATTCCACAGATTCACAACCCTCTGGGAGAAGAAATTCCTTCTCAACTCGGTTTTAAATTGGCTCCCCCGTATTTTGAGGCTGTGCCCCCTAGTTCTAGTCTCCCCGACCAGTGGAAACAACCTCTCTGCCTCTATCTTGTCTATCCCTTTCATTATTTTAAATGTTTCTATAAGATCACCCCTCATCCTTCTGAACTCCAATGAGTAAAGACCCAGTCTACTCAATCTATCATCATAAGGTAACCCCCTCATCTCCGGAATCAGCCCAGTGAATCGTCTCTGTACCCACTTCAAAGCTAGTATATCCTTCCTTAAGTAAGGTGACCAAAACTGCACGCAGTACTCCAGGTGCGGCCTCACCAATACCCTGTACAGCTGCAGCAGGACCTCCCTGCTTTTGTACTCCATCCCTCTCGCAATGAAGGCTAACATTCCATTCGCCTTTCTGATTACCTGCTGCACTTGCAAACTAACTTTTTGGGATTCATGCACAAGGACCCCCAGGTCCCTCTGCACCGCAGCATGTTGTAATTTCTCCCCATTCAAATAATATTCCCTTTTACTGTTTTTTTTTCCAAGGTGGATGACCTCACATTTTCCGACATTGTATTTCATCTGCCAAACCTTAGCCCATTCGATTAACCTATCT
Organism: Pristiophorus japonicus; assembly: GCF_044704955.1. Classification (NCBI taxonomy): domain Eukaryota; kingdom Metazoa; phylum Chordata; class Chondrichthyes; family Pristiophoridae; genus Pristiophorus; species Pristiophorus japonicus. Next base: position 101,240,999 of record NC_091981.1, read on the forward strand.
AAATCTCTTTGCAGCCTCTCTGTGTCCTCTACACAACCCGCTTTCCCACTAATCTTTGTGTCATCTGCAAATTTTGTTACACTACACTCTGTCCCCTCTTCCAGGTCATCTATGTATATTGTAAACAGTTGTGGTCCCAGCGCCGATCCCTGTGGCACACCACTAACCATCGATTTCCAACCCGAAAAGGACCCATTTATCCCGACTCTCTGCTTTCTGTTAGCCAGCCAATTCTCGATCTATGCTAATACATTTCCTCTGACTCCGCGTACCTTTATCTTCTGCAGTAACTTTTTGTGTGACACCTTATCGAATGCCTTTTGGAAATCTAAATACACCACATCCATCAGTATACCTCTATCCACCATGTTCGTTATATCCTCAAAGAATTCCAGTAAATTAGTTAAACATGATTTCCCCTTCATGAATCCATGTTGCGTCTGCTTGATTGCACTATCCCTATCTAGATGTCCCGCTATTTCTTCCTTAATGATAGCTTCAAGCATTTTCCCCACTACAGATGTTAAATTAACCGGCCTATAGTTACCTGCCTTTTGTCTGCCCCCTTTTTTAAACAGAGGCGTTACATTAGCTGCTTTCCAATCCGATGGTACCTCCTCAGAGTCCAGAGAATTTTGGTAGATTATAATGAATGCATCTGCTATAACTTCCGTCATCTCTTTTAATACCCTGGGATGCATTTCATCAGGACCAGGGGACTTGTCTACCTTGAGATCCATTAGCCTGTCCAGCACTACTAGTGATAGTGATCTGTAGATGATACGAACATACGAACAATGACAGACAGGTAAAGACCATCTGATTCATCGAGCCTGTGACTCACAATTGCGATACCATGTGTATCACAACATATACACAACAGATACACTCCATCCACCCGAAACCATGTGATCTCCTGGGAGAGGCAGAAAAATAGATTAAAAACCCAGGCCAATTTGGGAAAAAAACAATCTGGGAAATTCCTCTCTGACTCATCTAGACGATCGAAACTAGTCCAGGAGATCACTCTGGCCTCAAATTCCCTGCAGTACCTACCTTCTGTAATAGGTGATCTCCACCACAGCCAGAAACAAATCCAGCTTTCGCTTGAAGGAATTCAGCGAGTCTGCATCAACGGCACGAAACGGCAGCTTGTCCCAGGGGTCTATTATTCTCTTGGAAAAGAACCACTTCCTGACACCTAATTTAGATCTAGCCCTATACAACTTAAATTTATGACCCCTGGTCCTGCCTAACATTTTTAATTGAAATAAACTGTCAGCTGGAACACCATCTATTCCCTTCATTATCTTATAAACCTCAACCAGATCCCCCTTAAGTCTACGCTGCTCTAAGGTATAGAGTCCCAACTCTTTTAGCCTATCTTGATACTAAGATGCTTTAGACTTGGAATTAGTCTAATGGGCCTTTTCTGCACCCATTCCAGAACCTCAATATCACCCACCATGTGAAGAGACGAAAACTGGACACAGTATTCCAATTGCGGCCTGACTAAGATCTTGTACAAGGACAAATCAGTACACCTCGTCTTATACTCAATTGTCCTATGGATACAGCTCAACACCCTATTTGCTCTAGCTATCACTACATGGCATTGCTCATGGATGTATGCACTAGAATGCCCAAATTTCTTTCTATCTCCACCATCTTTAATGTCTTTCCCTGAAGGGTGTATGAATGTTGAGCATTTGCCCTGCTCACGTGTATAACACTGCACTTATCTAAGTTATACATCATTTACCAGTCTTGAGCCCAATCTCCCAACTCATTAAGATCTGCCTGAATCAGACAAGCATCTTCTACAGTCTAACACTCGCACAGATCTTGGTATCATCTGCAAATTTGCAAATTGTGCTCCAAACCCCAAAATCCAGATCATTAATAAAAATAGTAAAAAGCAACAGTGCCAACACTGATCCCTGCGGGTCAGCACTGGTGGCCGGTCTCCAAACAGATCTGAATCCATCTATAACTATTCTTTGCCCGAGTCCTGCCAGCCAGTTCTGAATCCAACTCAATATATTTCCACTATTACCAGAGGCTCTGATCTTATAGAGAAGCCTCTTCTGCGGTACTTTATCAAAACCATTTGAAAATCTAAGTAAACAATCTCTACTGGGTTTCCCTCATCCACCAACTTTGTAACTTTTTCAAAAAATATAATTAGATTTGTGAGACATGATCTCTTTTTTTATGAAGCCATGTTGGGTGTCTCTAATATGTCCCTCCCTATCCAAGTATTCATATATTGCATCCCTTATGAGTCCATCAAGCATCTTACCTATTACTGATGTTAGACTGATGGGCCTATAGGTACCCGGGTCTGCCTTGTCACCATTTTTTAAAAATGGGGACTACATTAGCCTCCTTCCAATCTGTAGGAACAATTCCAGAGTGTAGCGAGCTATTAAAAATACAGGCCAGGAGCTCAAACAGCACATGTCCCATCTCCCGGAGGACCCTCGGGTGGATATCATCGGCCCGGCTGCTCGATCTATTTCCAAGTTCTTAATTCTTTCTAAAACAAAATGTTTATCTATGTTAATGTTACTAATAAAATTAGTACAGGTATTATTAAATTCGAATATGCGAGCATCATTTTCAAGGGTGAAGATTGATGCAAAGTACTCGTTTAATATTTCCGCCATACCTAGTGAGTCCTTTGTAACCTGTCAGTGGCCCAATACAGTATTTGATAGTTCTCCGACTCTTCACATAACTAAAAAAGCTCTTCCCATTATTGCCACAGTTGTCTACAATCCTTTTTTTCCATTAGCCTTTTTGCTGATCTAATAGCAGCCTTCGTTTTCTTTAGTTGTTCCTTGTATTCAACCCTGTTTATTTGAGTATTAAAGGGTCGAAATTCAGTATCGGCGTTTCTGAGGCATTGTCACTGCCTGAGTGCTGATTTTAGCACTGGGCATTAAATGCAGCCCCAAAATGCCAAATTCAGTTTTAACGTCCAAAGATGAGAGAGCATTGCTAAAAGTGGCATTGCACACCTATCCTCGGGCGCCAACGGGGCGGGAGCTCAATTTCACGATGGAAGGCTGCTGGCATGCGAGCTGTAAACTTGGGGAGAAAAAAACTTCTCCAAGCCACACACACACTTCCCCATGAATAAAAGATGAAATAAATAAAGAAAAAAACTTACCTTGAACTCCGGGTGATTCCGCCCATACACCATGCTATTCCCTCCACTTTTTTTTGGCTGTACAGACGCTTGGCCGTTAGACCTCCGTACATACCAAATATCGTGGCAGCGGCGCCAAGGGGACATTGTACACTGGATGGTGTCACCACATGGGTGGCATTAGAGGGCGCAGCGTTACCTCTTGGAGCCTCCACCAACGAGCAACTCAATTTCCATGGAGGCGTGGACGTCGCTTACCGCCAACGATAGGCGCCCATCATCAGTGTTAACGGGCGACGTTATCAAGGGAATTTCAGTCCCTAAATGTTTTTAATTTCTAGAAACATTTCTGTTTACATCTTATTTGTCTTTGTACATAGCCAGTCAGCCACCCTGGCTTTTTCTTCCCATTCTTACATCGTCGCTGGGTCATAATCATGGAACTCCTTCCCTAACAGCTCACCACCACCTTCTCAAGGGCAATTAGGGATGGACAATAAATGCTGGCCTTGCCAGTGATGCCCACATCCCATGAATGAATAAAAAATAACAGATGTGGGAGTGTTAAATGCTGATAATGCATGCAAAAAATAGAGACATTCAGTAGCACTGATATAGCCCTTTTGGTGAGCAGAAAAAAAGAGAGAATGATTATGGTTACATATTTTTACTTACTTGAAACACAAGCTTATAGCACATTTATATTGCACTGCTTCATAAAGTGGTTATGCAATCTTGGCCATCGACACCGGTTGCAGTGGTTTTAAAGTCACTATTCACAACTATGTAGCGGCTGGCTATACTTTTCTCAATGCCTAAGGAAGGTCCGCACAAGCCAGTGAGCATTAAATTAGTTTACCCGTCTGTTTCGGAACCTGCCAGTGGCTAAGAATCATAGCCACTTTTTATGTTACTGCTACTGGAGGCACCCCCACAAATCATTGCTCTAATGGGTGCACACGGCTTCAAGCAGCAATGTTGCTTTATATAAGCCGTCAAACCTACAGTGTAAAATGTAGCATTACCTACCAAGGAATGTAAATCAAAGGTAATATATAACTCAAAGCAACAAGCTGTTAATTTGATCTGCATAAGACTTAAGGGGCTGAAATTCACTTTATAACGCTGCCTGTTAACACCGGCGATGTGCAACTAACAGGCAGCAAAAGTCTACCGTCGGCGGAGAGCAGTGTCCATGCCTCCGTAGAAATTGAGTTGGGCATTGGTGGAGGCGCCAAGAGCTAATGCTGTATCCTCTAATGCCACCCACATGGTGACGTCACTTAACACCGCTGCCGTGATATTTGGTTTGTACGGCGGCCTAATGGGCAGGCGTCTGTACAGCCTGCAAAAGCAGTCGTAACATTAGGGATCCCGGGCAGCATCGCTCAGAGAGCAAGGTAAGTTTTTCTCTTTATTTATTTAGCATTTACTTATTAGTTTCAAAAGTGGGGAAGTGTGGGAGTGAGTCGGAGAAGTTTTGGGGGGTTTCTTTCCCCATTTTTGCAGCTCACATGCCGACAGCCTTCTGTCAGGAAATTCAGTAGGCCTCCTGAGATCCCACACCGTTGGCACCCGAGGATGAGTGTGCAACGTCACTTTTAGCATTGCTCTCTCTACTTTGGGCGTAAAAACTGAATTTGGCAGTTTGAGGCGGCACCTAGCACCTGCAGCTAAAATCAGCACTCGGGCAGTGACACTGCCTCAAAAACGGCCATAACCAATTTCGACCCCGAAGAATTTGCTTGTCCAATATATATATTTTTAAAAGCACCTCTTAATTTCTGTATTATCCACAGAATATAAATGTGAACAGTTCTTAGACAATACCTAGTTTAGGTTGGTGCAAATCAATTTTTCAATTATTCCGATTACCATCTTAATGCTGTGAAAAGAAATGAGATGGTATTACATAGAATTTACAGCACATAACAGGCCATTCAGCCCAACTGATTTATGTCAGTGTTTATGCTCCACACAAAACTCCTCCCATCCATCTTCATCTAACCATATCTGTTTATCCTTCTATTTCTCCCTCATATAGTTATCAAGCTTCCCCTGAAAGGCATCTATGTTATTCACCTCAACACTCTATGTTTGCAGTTCCACATTCTAACCTCTCTCTGGGCAATTAAGTTTCTCCTGAATTATTTATTGGATTTATTAGTGACTATCTTATATTTATGATCCCTAGTTTTGGATTCCCCCACAAGTAGAAACATCTTCTCTACTTTCTACCTATCAAACCCTTTCATAATTGTAAAGACCTCTATTAGGTAACTCTTACCTTCTCATTTCTAGAGAAAATAGCCCTGGCCTATTCAGTATTTCATGATAGTTTTGTAAAATGGAGACCAGAACTGTACACAGTACTCTAAGGGGTGGAAATTTAGTCGCGCCTCTGTTGCGGTGTTAACCCAAGTGGAGCAGTAATTTTAGTGCCTTGAAAAGGTTTGCGCCACCCACCGAGAAATTTGTCGGAATTGGACAAAGAGCTGAAAGTGGCGCAAAATCAGCCATTATACACTAGACCAGGGAAGGTGCTAATGAAAATACTGGCGTTAAATTTTTCTGACCCATTGCGCATGCGCTGATCTCCGATTCCGATCCCGGGAGAAGCCGAATTTTAACGGCGCGGCACGTTAAGCATACACATGCACATGCACAGCTCCACCTCCTCTCTGACCTCAGAGCAGAAAAATGGAAGAGCAGGGAGGAAGGCTTCTCATCCATGGCCCTTGAGGCCTTGTTGGAGGCTGTGGAGAGGCGCAATAGTGCCCTGCATCCTAGAGGGGGACGAAGGTCACCAGCAAGGGTGCTCAGAAGGCTGTAGAGGGAGGTGACCCAGCACATCTCTGCCTGCAACACGGTGGTCAGGACAGCGATTCAATGTCGCAAGAAATACAACGACCTCACGAGGGTCGTCAGGGTGAATATCCTTTACATTAGCCTTGCAATACGTTCATGTGAGCATCACTGTCTTACACAATGTAAAGACTTTACATTGCTCACCCCTTCTCTATATGTACCAGGCCATGCTCCTCATTGCTGGAGATACCCTAAAATCTCTCTATGGCCTCACCAGACAAGCGACTCTCCCCTTCTAGCTCCCAACTCAGCCTGAGGACACCCACCAACACCTTTCAACTCAAGCCTTCAGCCTCATACTTATAGCTCTTTGTCCCTAAACCACCCCCCCACCCCCTTAACACATTCGCTGTGCACTGCCACGCAGGCTGAGATGCAGAGATTCACACATCGGGACATTAGTAGTGTTGTGGAGTATTACAAAGATACTCAACACAAGTCTGTTTTGGAGAAAAGAATCATTTATTATAAAGTACTCAATCGAGGGAGAGACAGCTTCTACACGAGTTCAGTAACTCAGTGACCCAAACCAGCTGTTCTCTTTGAACAATCGTCAGGTTACTGTTTTTATACAGTCAAAATACATACAAAATCATGAAGTTCCGCGCAGAAGCTTTCCATTTGTTGTTTCCCTGCCACGTCACAAAGTTTCGCCTAACTACTATGATTACAAATTCTAATTGGTTAATACAATTATATTGACAGCAAGCTTTGTTACCTCCCCTGTGCGCCTTTTATCTGATCAGTTATGTGCTACATCATTACTTTTCTATGGTTAAGCAATTCCTGAAAAAGTACTTTTTCCCAGACCTATTTGTCCTTTACTAAATCTTCTGTTAATAGATAGACAAAGCTGAGGTAGTTATCATTATCTCGTGTAATTCTGTCTATGCTAGGACATCTGCCAAATACGCCCTTCTCGAGAGTTATACATTATAGTCCCACGCCCAACTTAAGCTTAGCCACAAACATTTTAGAAATACTAATGATTTTTAACCCCTTCAATCCCCCCTTTGGTTATATGGATAATCTAACTCAATATGACCAAATTATTCACCTTGTCTGATTCACGTGTACTCCGCCCCAGTCTCGGTGATTAGACGATAGGTTAGGAGCACCCACAAATCATATAAGGTATTCATTCTGCAACAATTTGACCTGATCCCTATCTTGTAGCTTTGCTCAGGTATACCTCTTCTGTCTTTTGCACTTGTTCCATAACATCACTAACCCACTCAAGGCTATTACTATCTGTACTGCCACTAGGGTAAGTGAAAGGATCCTTATCCACAAATGTATTTCAACGTTCATTCCCCAATTCCATAATCTCAAGTACCAAGGTGGGTTTTTCGGGGTTATCCTTTATTTCACGTCCAGTCCGTTGCCTTTAACCTTTAGCTCATAATATCTTTTAATGTTATTTCTTAATGGTCCTTTGAGCTCAGTTAAATCTTCAAGTAACAGGGGAATTGGTGGTGCTTGCTTTTCCATATAATCATCAATATTTTGCTTAATCCCATCCCTTATGTTTAATGTCATTGTCTTCCTGGCGTGTATATACGTCATGCGTGCTCTTCCCACTGCCATCGACACTCTGGGAGTAAAGCAAAAGTTAGGCCTTGTATTGTTACAAGTCAAATATAGAAACATAGACACATAGGTGCAGGAGTAGGCCATTCGACCCTTCGAGCCTGCACCACCATTCAATAAGATCATGGCTCATCATTCCCTCAGTACCCCTTTCCCGCTTTCCCTCCATACCCCTTGATCCCTTTAGCCATAAGGGCTATATCTAACTCCCTTTTGAATATATCCAATTGGCATCAACAACTCTCTGCAGCAGGGAATTCCACAGGTTAACAACCCTCTGAGTGAAGAAGTATCTCCTCATCTCAGTCCTAAATGGCCTACCCCTTATCCTTAGACTGTGTCCCCTGGTTCTGGACTTCCCCAACATCGGGAACATTCTTCCCACATCTAACCTGTCCAGTCCCGTCGGAATCCTATACATTTCTATGAGATCCCCTCTCATCCTTCTAAACTCCAGTGTATAAAGGCCCAGTTGATCCAGTCTCTCCTCATATGTCAGTCCAGCCATCCCTGGAATCAGTCTGGTGAACCTTCGCTGCACTCCCTCAATAGCAAGAACGTCCTTCCTCAGATTAGGAGACCAAAACTGAACACAATATTCCAGGTGAGGCCTCATTAAGGCCCTGTACAACTGCAGTAAGACCTCCCTGCTCCTATACTCAAATCCCCTAGCTATGAAGGCCAACTTACCATTTGCCTTCTTCACCGCCTGCTGTACCTGTATGCCAACTTTCAATGACTGATGAATCATAACACCCAGGTCTCGTTGCACCTTCCCTTTTCCTAATCTGCCACCATTCAGATAATATTCTGCCTTCGTGTTTTTGCCCCCAAAGTGGATAACCTCACATTTATCCACATTATACTGCATCTATAAGCCTCCATAATCATAAGTTCCCAGGCTAGTTACCACATAATATTCTCCTCGTCCTTGATAGCCGTAATGTGTGGGTTAGGTTCAGGCAGGTCTTATTCCAATGATACATCCTTCCATAGTATTGTCAAACCTGCAGTTATCCTTGCTCCCGTCTCCCACTGGGTGAGGGCATTTAATTCGGCTTCCTTCTTTCTGGCACCTGGATAAGGATATTCCCCTTACCTTTCCATTCTTTTTGATCGCATACTGGTCCATCGGGTAATGGTGGATGTACTCTTCCCCTCGTATTATCCCTATGTTTTCAACTTCATATTGAGGATACTGGTTTATTACAGGGATCACTAGTATTGACCCTACCATAGGGGTTTGTTTCCCCTTACATCCTCCAATAACTGCAAACACCCTAGTCATTCCTTTCAGGGTGCAGGCATCTAATGGCCCAGTGTTCTGTGCCATTTCTTTCAACTGAGTGCTATTATTCCACTCTGGAACTCGCCCGGTTTGTATCTGATCCATATAGGCATGACATGTGTCTCTTTACCTGTCCTCGGCATCGTCCTCTCGTTCCTGCTTATTTAGCTCATTCATTGTTCGTGCATGGCCTTCCAATACAGATATACTCTCTAGCAGTATTCTGGATGTTTTAGATCCTAACTCTGAAGATTCTATCCCTATGCAGGCCTGTTTCCTCATTAGTACCTCCATCATTCCCTTCAAACTACCTACTCCTGCTTGGATCGCCTGTATATCTAGTGCATCTACTAGAGAGGTCCCTGTACTTACTCCAGTTAATACGTCATTCCCTATAGATCTCCTCTGTCTTCCTCCTTTGTGTCTCAGTTGCTTGTGATACTCCCTTGCTCCTGATGCATCACTAGCTTTTCTCAGGATTGTGTCGAGCAACCGTTTGTACAATACTTTAGTCTTGGGGCTAAACTTTTCTGGCAGGTATAGGTCTGTTAAATTTATGATCACAGGTAACATTTTATGCTGCACATTGTGAAATAACAACACTCCCTCCGATCTTGTCACCAAGTCGCCGGGCGGACCTTCAGTAAGGAGGGGGCAAGTAATTGGTGGTAGTGTTGTTGGTCCTGAGGTGGTGACTATAGGTTTTTGCCAATAAATCATCACTGTTAACACTTTCTCTCTACCTGACAGATGACCTATTTTGTCGCGTTTAATGAGGACAGCTCTAAGACCATGTCCCTGTTTGGGTCCAGACAATGTACTGGTACTTCTGTTCCAGGTTTAACTACCGCGCGTTTTCCCAAGGTTAATTCCCCTGGTTTACAATATTCAGGTAACATTTTGTTACCCATTTATCTTGCGGCTTCAAGATAAACACTCCTGACATTCGGATGCTGCCCCCCTAGGGGCTGCTTTACATAGTTGTTGTACCCTTCGGTGTGGGTATATGCTTCTGGGCCCCCTAGGGGCAGCCTTGTAGCTTGTCCTTGTAGTATCATAACGGCGGTGGTGATCACGTTTATATACATTCTGTTGATAAAACACATCCTGGATATTCCAGGTTTTTAGTTAGATTCTTACCATTTCTACTTCAACTGGATCATTTGCACCGTTTCTCCGGCCATGTGACCTTTCCCAGCTCCATTTCATTATAGCAAGTACCCCTAGTATTGCAAATATTAATCCTAGTCCCCCGAAAAGTCCATCTATCAATGCATCCCTCCACTCCTTATACTCTAAGGCATATTTTAAGGAGTAGATTACCGGGAGTATCTTAGGTTCTGCCATCAGCCGTACCCTTATATTCTTATCTTCATCCCTTTGTCTATCTCTTACTTCCTGCCGTATCTCTTTCAGCTGCTTACTCAATTCCATCACATACTTCTTGATTCTATCTCGTAATGGTCCTAATTCTGCCCCTCCTGTAACTATCCCCTTGGGTAACTTCATTACTCATCTAGTCATTAGCTCATAGGGGGTTAATCCTGTCGTTCGATTTGGTGTCGCGTAACCTCATTCTGGCCAGGATTGTCCGGTTTCCTGTATTTCAAAAACAAGTGATAGTTTATAAACTATTTTAACATGCAAGTGCTCCCAATTCAAGTTCTCGCAAATCATTTCCAAGGCTACTTCAATATCTTATCTCGTCTCCCCCAAATGGCATTTCTGTCTTTCATCAGAGAAAATGGCATTTTTTAGATTGTTTCCAAAATATTTTGTTTTATTTCTTTTTTTTAAAAGAGATCAGATTTTACAAATTTGCATACACTTGAACTGTAGGTTGGCATCATTGGTTAGTACCCACATTTAACATTTTATTTAGCGAGTCCTTTTGATGAAAAACATTCTTTCAATAGATCTCTGTCAGATCAACACAAAAAAATCTCAAACACCAAAATAGTTCTAAAGAGGCTCAATTTTAAATTTATCTCAGTATTTTGTTGTGCCTTTTCTTAACCAATGGTACTTGAAACCCTTACAACAAAATTAACTCTACACTGTTCCCATCCTAATTGCTACTCCCCTTTTGTAGTATTTATATTTATTTTTGAATTAAAAATGTCAAATATGGTAATACTGTTTTTTAAAATTTTGGAATTCTCATTTATGCTTATAGTTTAAACTTATTATGTCTAAGTGATTCACAGATCACAGAATGCAAAGTACTGTTTTATAATTATGTGCCTAACTTCTGTTTTAGAAGCTGAACATTAAAAAAAACTCCAATCCAAGTAGGAATAGCATAAGTAGAAAATATTTTGCTCTATAACTTCAAAATATATTTTGTGATACAGTACCTCATAAATTACATTGTTTTAAGTTTCAGCTTCTGACGTAGTAGTTGAGGTAAAGTTACACAGATGTGTACTTTTATTATTTCTATTAAAAAGGTTTCCAAACCCAAGATTTTCCATCACAACCAAAATGTTTATCAAGGAGAATCACCTGAAATATCTCAAAATCCCAATTCAAATACTGTACTGCCAATCTTTTATTTAAATAATTGGCAGTACTGAGCTAGAACTGGGGGCATAGCTTCCCCCAGGCCGTAGCCTCGAGAAACCTATGCAGGCTTTTTTTTTAAAGGCATTACACTCTCCCTTCTCCTTTCTTTATCTCATTCCTAGACTAAATTTATTGTCTTTCAGCCCAATGTAATCAATGATTATGTGTTTTCTTTTGACAAGTAAGTGAGCGTGTCAGAATTGTTTTTAAAAACGAGACCAGGCATTTATTTTACTGTAATCCAATTAGAACGTCCAGATTTCTTGGCAGAAGAGCTGAAGCTTCTGTGTCGGTTCTGTTTTCTCTTTTTTTAAATATTTTTTTAGCAAACTGAAGGTTTTATTTTTTGTTAAACAAATTCATCCTTTGTGCATTTCATCACTCCGTAAACCATAATCAAAATAAATCCGCACCCGTGTTTCTAACTGAATATGTAATTCAATTCTAGATTCACACTTTCATAAAACTTCCCACATCTAGGACAACACTACAAAGGTTTAAAAACTTTCAACTCTCTGTCTTAAAAAGTGAGTGGAGCTAAACCGCAGTCAAGAAAACTTCAATACAAGCGCTTTCATTTGAAGACAGACATTCACACCAATTTTTCATTCAACAAAGCTTATTTTCTTTTTTTTTCCTGGTTTCCTTGTTTTTCTTCATCAGTCTCTGTCCTAACCGTCCAGTGGCCGTCATTCTCAAACTACTCACTTCTATTCTTAACCTCCGTAATTGTAGGCACATTAATCCTGCTTTGGCTGTTTTCTTATTTTTCAGTTTCTCCCACCATAATTTCTGTTTGGCCGGCTCTATTTTAGGATCCCACCCATCACTTAACATAGTCATTATTAATCGGTTTCACTGTATCAGATATCACCCGTCCATCTGCTTGGTTTCCCTTAAACCCAGAGTCTATGGCCCCACCAATATTTTCCTATCGATTTAAACTGTATTCTTAGATACTGATTGTCCCTCCCTAGAGTCTACAATCCCATTAATACCTTCCAATCTCACGTTTGGGCATGTCTACCCCTTCACCCGATTCTGTGAACTGTTTCCAAGCCCTTGGACACCTCTAACGTCTGACTGGACTAACAATACTGATTGCCTCCCTGATCTGATTCCTTAAACCTAGAGTTTGCAACCACTACCGGTTTCTCACTTTGACTTATATAGTGATGGATATTCAACACATTTAAATTACCCCCATGTCTTTTGCACCATAACAAACCTTTCACAGATTCAGGTCCCCTGGGCAACAGACATGTTTTGTAACAGCTTACATCGAATTATGAGTAGTAATTTAAATATATTCACTCGTGATGCCCTGAAATACACCCGCCTGTCTTTCACACATAGATACCCTGCTCGCAGCACCAATTATTGTGGAGTACTACAAAGATACTCAACACAAATCTGTTTTGAAGAAAAGAATCGTTTATTATAAAGTACTTGGTCGAGGGAGAGACAGCTTCTACACGAGTTTAGTAACTCAGTGACCCAAACCAGCCATTCTCTTCGAACAATCGTCGGGTTACTGTTTTTATACAGTCAAAATACATACAAAATCATGAAATTCTGCACATAAGCTTTCCATTTGTTGCTTCTCTGCTGCGTCACAAAGTTTTGCCTAACTACTATGATTACAAATATTAATTAGTTAATACAATTATATTGACAACAAGCTTCGTTACCTTCCCTATGCACCTTTTATCTGATCAGTTACGTGCTACATCAGTAATTTTCTACTGTTAAGCAAGTCCTGTGAAAGTACTTTTTCCCAGACCTATTTGTCCTTGACTAAATCTTCTGTTAATAGACAGGCAAAGCTGGGGTGTTTATCGTTATCTCATGTAATTCTGTCTATGCTAGGACATCTGCCAAATACTCCCTTCTCGAGAGTTATATCTTATGGCCCCATGCTCAACTTAAGCTTAGCCACAAACTTTTTAGGAATACTAATGATTTTTAACTCCTTCAGTAGCGAGTCACTTGTTGTGACACATGTGTCACATGAATAGCTATAGAGCCACTGACAACTTCTTGTTACGGTCATTGCAGGCCAAACTCGCCCACAACATGTGAGAGCAGAAGCGGACAGAAGGTGGGGTGCCAGACTTCCAGGACCTAACTGCCATCGAGGAGCAAGTGTCTACCCTAATGCGCACAGAAGTCAGGGCAGTTGCAGTGGGCAAGGCAGGGCCCCCACACAACAGTGACAGTTTGTGAATGAGATGTCCATTTTCTGTGAGAGCCCTGGCTCTTGAGACCATGTGCCTTACAACATGTATCCCCAAAATAATGATGCCCCCTCCTTCTTGCCTTCCTGCGCTCTCCCCAACTGCTACACACACTTGTGTTGCTTTGTGCTTACAAATGATGAGCCAGATAAGCCGCAGTCTACCTGTCAGCTGCCATCATCACACGAGGGGGAGGATCAGGAGGATGTGGAGTTGGGTGTGGCCACAGACCGGGAACCGTCTTCAGTGCCAGCGAGTGAGGAGACCAGCTTGGTGGAAGAGGGCACATTCATGGAGTTTGTTAATCCTGATGCTCCTAACCACAGTGGCCTGCAGCAACGCACAGCATGAGGGGATGCTCTCCAGAGGGTAAGTCAGCCCAGGAGTCCTTCTCAGAGTCTGGCAGATGAGGACATGGATTGGGAAGCTCTGTTCAGGGAGTCGTCCCAGATGCACCGTGAGATTATGGGTGCATTGGAGAGGTTGCTGCAGAATATAGGAACATTAGAACATAAGAACATAAGAAGTAGGAGCAGGAGTAGGCCATACAGCCCCTCGAGCCTGCTCCACCATTTAATATGATCATGGCTGATCTGATCATGGACTCAGGTCCACTTCCCTATCATGGGCTCAGGTCCACTTCCCTGCCCACTCCCCATAAACCCTTATTCCCTTATCGGTTAAGAAACTGTCTATCTCTGTCTTAAAGTTATTCAATGACCCAGCCTTCACCGCTCTCTGAGGCAGCGAATTCCACAGATTTACAACCCTCTGAGAAAAGAAATTCCTCCTCATTTCAGTTTTAAATGGGCGGCCCCTTATTCAAACATCGATGCATTTGCTGTGAGTATGGCAGATGCCATCTCCAGCATTGCCCATGCCTTCCAGCAGTCCACTGAGACCATCCTTGCCCATCTAAACCAGGAAGCGGCCTCAACAAGCGGCATTGGGGTCCCAGAGGTGATAGCGCATGTCATGGTTGGCATGGCAGCAGCCATGACACCACATTTCGAAGCCACGCAAGATCTTCATGATGTCATGCAGACACTGGTTGCTGGCATGGAACCTCAGACTGCAGCATTTCAAGCTGTTGTGTATCTGTAAAACATGCACTCCCATATTCCATCACCAGGGAGTGCATCCCCTGAAGTCCTAAGGGATCCCAGCTTCCCTTGGGAGCACTGTATATAAGCCGGCCCCCTAAGGGCTGTTCCTCACTCTGGAGTGTCTTAATAAAGACTTTAACCTCCCTGTGTGCAATCTCATCTGTGTTAGAAACACAACAACTGGCGACGAGTATACGAACCCAACGCAAAGATGCAGCAAACTGTGGGCATCCTGGAGAAGTCCTTGGAGGGTGAGAACTGGGAAGCCTATGTCGAACGGCTAGACCAGTACTTTGTAGCCAACGAGCTGGACGGAGAAGGAAGCGCTGCAAAAAGGAGAGCGGTCCTCCTCACAGTCTGCGGGGCACCGACCTACAGCCTCATGAAGAATCTTCTGGCTCCAGTGAAACACACAGCTAAGTCATATGAGGAGCTGTGTACACTGGTTCGGGAGCATCTTAACCCGAGGGAGAGCGTGCTGATGGCGAGGTATCGGTTCTACATGTGCCAGCGATCTGAAGGTCAGGAAGTGGTGAGCTACGTCGCCGAGCTAAGGCAACTTGCAGGACAATGTGAGTTTGATGGCTACCTGGAGCAGATGCTCAGAGACTTTTTTGGACTTGGCATTGGCCACAAGACCGTCCGATGAAAACTTTTGACTGTAGAGACACCGACCCACCAGTGATAACACCAAACAAATCTCTCAGCACACAAGTGCTAGCAATGTTCATAAATTAACTGGAACTGTGTTTGTGAGCAGAAATGTACATGGCAGAAACCATGGGTCTGTAACTGCCAGCAGGCCTCAGGTGACCCAGCTGACTCGGAATCCACAACAAAGGATGAATGCAAGGCAATTCACACCTTGTTGGCGTTGTGGAGGCTTCCATTCAGCCTATTCATGCCGCTTCAAAGGGTATATTTGCAAGAGCTGTGGAACAATGGGGCACCTCCAATGAGCTTGCAGACGAGCTGCAAGCTCTGCAAAACCTGCTAACCACCACGTGGCAGAGGAAGATCGGTCCATGGTGGATCAAAGCAATTTCGAGCCTCAGAGAGAGGAGGCAGATGCTGAAGTACATGGGGTGCACACATTTTCGATGAAATGTTCACCTATAATGCTAAATGTAAAATTGAATGGCTTACCCATAGCCATGGAACTGGACACTGGCGCTAGCCAATCCATCATGAGTAAAAAGATGTTTGAGAGACTGTGGTGCAACAAGGCACTCAGACCAGCCGCAATCCCCATCCACATGAAACTAAGAACGTACATCTAAGAGCTTATCACTGTCCTGGGCAGCGCCATGGTCAAGATCAACTACAAGGGCACGGTACATGAACTGCCATGCTGGATTGTCCCGGGCAATGGCCCCACTCTACTTGGAAGGAGCTGGCTGGGCAAAATCCGCTGGAACTGGGATGACATCCGAGCGCTATTACATGTCGATGAGGCCTCATGTACCAAGGTTCTGACCAAATTTCCTTCCCTTTTTGAGCCAGGCATTGGAAACTTTTCTGGGGCAAAGGTGCGGATCCACTTGGTCCCAGAGGCATGACCCATTCACCACAAGGCGCGAGCGGCACTTCACATGATGAGGGAGAGAGTGGAAATTGAGCTGTACAGGCTGCAACGCAAGGGTATCATCTCCCCAGTGGAATTCAGCGAGTGGGCCAGCCTGATTGTTCCAGTACTCAAAAGTGATGGCATGGTCAGGATTTGTGGCAATTATAAAGTAACTATTAATCATTTCTCGCTACAGGACCAATACTCGCTACCTAAGGCAGATGACCTATTTGCGACGCTGGCAGGAGGCAAGACATTCACCAAGCTCGACCTGACTTCGGCCTACATGACGCAGGAGCTGGAGGAGTCTTCGAAGAGCCTCACCTGCATCAACACGCACAAGGGACTGTTCATCTACAACAGATGCCCATTTGGAATTCAGTCGGCTGCAGCGATCTTCCAGAGAAACATGGAGAGCCTACTCAAGTTGGTACCACGCACGGTGGTTTTTCAGGATGACATATTGGTCACAGGTCGGGACACCGTCGAGCAGCTACAAAACCTGGAGGAGGTCCTCCAGCGACTGGATTGCGTAGGGCTGCAGCTGAAGAGGTCGAAATGCGTCTTCATGGCAACAGAAGTGGAGTTTTTGGGGACAAAGATCGCGGCGGACGGCATTCGGCCCTAAGACGTCAAGGTAGAGGCTATCAGGAACGCCTCCAGGCCACAGAACGTCACGGAGCTGCGGTCGTTCCTGGGACTCCTCAACTATTTTCGTAAATTCCTACCGGGGTTAAGCACCCTCTTAGAGCCCCTACATGTGTTATTGCTGAAAGGTGAGAACTGGATATGGGAAAAAAAAACAAGTAATTGCTTTTGAGAAAGCCAGAAACATTTTATGCTCCAACAAGCTGCTTGTATTGTATAACCCATGTAAAAGACTTGTGCTAGCATGTGATGCATCGTTATACGGAGTCGGGTGTGTATTACAACAAGCTAACATTGCAGGGAAGTTGCAACCTGTCGCCTATGCCTCCAGGAGCTTGTCTAAGGCCGAGAGGGCCTGCAGCATGATTGAGAAAGAGGCATTAGCGTGTGTGTTCAGGGTAAAGAAAATGCATCAGTACCTGTTTGGCCTCAAATTTGAGCTGGAAACTGATCACATGCTCCTCATATCCCTGTTCGCTGAAAACAAGGGGATAAATACTAATGCCTCAGCCTGCATACAAAGGTGGGCACTCGCGCTATCAGCGTATAACTAAACCATCCTCCACAGGCCAGGCACCGAGAACTTTGCGGATGCTCTCAGTCGGCTACCATTGCCCACCAAAGGCACAGCCCGCAGACTTGTTGATGGTCATGGAAGCGTTTGAAAATGATAAATCCTCCAGATTAGGACTTGGACCAGCCAAGATCCTCTGCTGTCCCTTGTAAAAAAACTGTGTACTGCATAGGAGCTGGGCCAGCATCCCCGTTGAAATGCAAGAGCTAATCAAGCCGTTCCAGCGACGAAAGGACGAGCTGTCCATTCAGGCAGACTGCCTGTTGTGGGGTAACCGCATAGTGCTACCCAAAAAGGGCAGGGAGACTTTCATCTCGGATCGCCACAGCACACACCCAGGTATAGTAATGATGAAAGCGATAGCCAGATCCCACGTGTGGTGGCCCGGTATCGACTCTGACTTAGAGTCCTGTGTAGGCCATTGCAGCGTGTGTGCTCAGTTGAGCAATGCGCCCAGAGAGGCATCACTATGTTTGTGGTCCTGGCCCTCCAGACCATGGTCGAGGATCCATGTCGACTATGCGGGCCCGATTCTCGGTAAAATATTCCTGGTGGTGGTGGATGCTTTTTCAAAATGGATTGAATGTGAAATAATGTCGGGACACACCACCACCGCCACCATTGAAAGCCTGAGGGCCATGTTTGCCACCCACGGACTGCCTGACATACTGGTCAGTGACAACGGGCCATGTTTCACCAGTGCCGAATTTAAAGAAATCATGACCCGCAATGAGATCAAGCATGTCACCTCAGCCCCGTTTAAACCAGCTTCCAATGGGCAGACAGAGCGGGCAGTACAAACAATCAAACAGAGCCTTAAACGAGTCACAGAAGGCTCACTCCAAACCTGCCTTTCCTGAGTACTGCTCAGCTACCGCATGAGACCCCACTCGCTCACAGGGGTGCCCCCGGCTGAGCTACTCATGAAAAGGACATTTAAAACCAGACTCTCGCTGGTTCACCCCCAACCTGCATGATCAGGTAGAGAGCAGGTGGCAGCAACAAAATGCAAACGATGCTCTTTGATCTGAATGACCCTGTGTATGTGCTAAACTATAGACATGGTTCCAAGTGAATCGTGGGCACGGTGATAGCTAAAGAAGGGCATAGGGTGTTTGTAGTCAAACTAGACAATGGACAAATTTGCAGAAAGCACCTGGACCAAACGAGGCTGCGGTTCACAGACTGCCCTGAACAACCCACAGCAGACACCACCATTTTCGAGCCCACAACACACACTCAAAGGATCAACGACATCACCCTGGACCAGGAAATCGAACCCATCACGCCCAACAGCCCAGCAAGGCCAGGCTCACCCAGCAGCCCTTCAGGGCCAACAACATGCCAGCCCAACGAGGGCACAGCCAACACACCAGAACAAACATTTGTACCAAGGCAGTCCACCAGGGAAAGAAAGGCTCCCGACCACCTCACCTTGTAAATAGTTTTCACTTTGACTTTGGGGGGTAGTGATGTTGTGTATCTGTAAAGCATGCACTCCCATGTTCCGCCACCAGGGAATGCATCCCCTGAAGTCCCAAGGAATCCCAGCATCCCTTGGGAGCACTGTAGATAAGCCGGCCCCTAAGGCCTGTTCCTTACTCTGGAATGTCTTAATAAAGACTGAGGTCACTGTTACTTTAACCTCCCTGTGTGCAGTCTCATCTGTGTTCGGAACACAACACAAGCGCTCCCTGCATTTATGCAGTCTCAGAGTGCTGCCATGCAAGCAGAGTCTGCCGCTATCCTCTCTGTCATCCCCACAGTCGGACGGGGAGCAGACAGTGCCGCAGCAGGTCAGCAATCTGTGGTAGTACATATTACTCCTCATGTTCTGGCACCCCCCCGGAGGACTGGCAGTGTTTTGCTGGAAATGGAAGACGCTGTCCTTCCCCACAATGACAGCATTCCAGCTCCCGCCACTTCCTGTCCACCTTTGCAGCTTCCACGTCCTGCACTCCAGCCATCTGACACTGCTGCTACCCATCCTGTGGCGGTGCAGTCAGCAGCTGGGCCTTCCATGGCCACAGCTAGTCCAGGGTGTAAGCTATCTGTCCTTACTGCCTCAGACTCATTGCAGCCCACAAGCGGCCTTCCTGCAAGCACTGAAGCCAAATTTAGAAGGAGCAGTAGACATGAGAGGGTGGTGAGGCAGAGGGGTGGGAAATGTCAACGTAAGACCCACTGAGTAAATGTCTCCCCATGGCAGCTCTGTAAAAAATCATTCAAGTCTCATGTTTGTTTGTTTTCATTGAAGGGGCGGATGCTCCATGTTGTTTTATTTGAGAGTGTGGGGTTTTTGGGGGTTGTTTCAGTGATATGTGTAAATAAACTCTTACTTTGACCGTCTCCTTCAGCTCTGGTGTATGACTATGGACTTGTGATGGAGATGTGACATTATCATGCCACAATGCGCGCTCATTATCAGCTGTATCCCTCAGCTCCCTCCATTTAAGCAAACCGATCCCTTATGAGCCGCCGCTGAATAGCCCTACCACCACCAACATTGGCACACTGCCTTCTCCGTTGCTGCTGCTGTTCCTCGTCAGCATGCTGGACATTCGGGGCATCGGAAGGCTCCTGTTCCTCTTCCTCCTCCTCCTCCTCTGATCCCCACTGGCAAGGCCTCGGCTCTCATATAGGCCAAGTGTGGGGAATATTGAAGACTGCCTCCAGAGTAGTCCAGCCATCGGAATCGCTGCTTCAGCAGCCCTATTGTCTGCTCTATGATGTTGTGGGTGGCGGCACAGCTCTCATTGTAGCGTTCTTCCAGGTCTGTGGTGGGGTTGCAGAGGGGGGTCATTAGCCAGGTGGCCAGGCCATATCCCTTGTTCCTGAGCAGCCAGCCTCGGCCTTCCCGTGGTGGCTCAAACAGTCGAGGCACAGTGCTCTCCCGGAGGATAAAGGCATCGTGTGCTTCCAGGATAGCAAGCATTGACTGCGAGAATGTGCTGCGTGTGGTTGCACACCAGCTGCACATTTAGGGAGTGGTATCCCTTTCTGTTTCTGAAGACCTCTGCATTCTGGAATGGTGCTGGCAAGGCAGTATGTGTGCAGTCAATTGCTCCTTGTACCCTTGGAAAGCCCGCAGTCCTGCCAA
Source organism: Pristiophorus japonicus (assembly GCF_044704955.1). NCBI lineage: Eukaryota > Metazoa > Chordata > Chondrichthyes > Pristiophoridae > Pristiophorus > Pristiophorus japonicus. The sequence goes on from NC_091981.1 coordinate 101,261,696, forward strand.
ATCCACATGCGCGCTTATGCTTTTTCTCCCTGGTCATCGGAAAGGTAATAAATTCCATTCGACGGATGTAGAGAGCCTGTGGGACATCGCAGATCCAGCAATGTGCTGCGAATTGTGAGACGTTGCATATGTCCCCTGATGCAGCCTGGAAGGAGCCGGAGGCATAGAAGGTGAGTGCCACGGTGACCTTCAATGCAATGGGCAGCGCAGTCCTGGTGCCAATCTGAGGCTGCAGGTCTGCCTGCAGGAGATGGCATATCTCTGTAACTACCTCCTTTCGGAAGCGCAGCCTTCTGACACACTGCTCCTCGGACAGGTCCAGGTTTGAGTGTTGCCGCCGGTAAAGCTGTGGTGGGTAAGGCCCCCTGCCCTGGCGTCTTGGGGCTCTCCTCCTTCAGCAGCCGACATGGCCAACAGCCCCTATGTGCCCAACGTAAGATGTGCCAGACTGATGAGGAGGACCAAATATTACATTCCCCCCCACAAGTACAGGGACAAGCGGTCTTATCTCGACTTGCCCACACCACCTGCCTTCGGAGACAGCGCTTCCACAAAGAGGTATGCCAGCTCATAAGGGGAGATCTGCAGCCTGCCAGCACTATCAGTACTGCACTGTCCATCAAGATCAAACTCACCGCGGCACTGTCGTTCTATGCGTCGGGTTCTTTTCAGGCCTCAGCTGGCGACATTTGTGGACTGTCTCAGCATGCCACGCATTGCTGCATTAGACAGGTCACTGAAGCCCTATACGCACACAGGAGGGACTTGATCAGCTTCCCTTATGACCAGGGAGGCACAGACTGAGAGGGCTCTAGGATTCTCCAGAATTTCAAACTTCCCCAATGTGCAGGGAGCAATAGACTGTATGCACATCGCGATGCGGGCACCTTTTCAGGGTGCAGAGGTTTTCAGGAACCACAAGGGATTCCACACCCTGAATGTCCAACTCATTGTCGACCACCAGCAAATTATAATGGCAGTGAATGCTAAATTTCCGGGCAGCATCCATGATGCTCACATCCTGCGTGAGAGCACTGTATCTGATTTATTTAATAATCAGCCATAAGGTCAATGCTGGATGCTTGGTGACAAAGGATATGGCCTCGCCACCTGGCTGATGACCCCCCTGCGTGACACCCACACCGAAACCGAGAGGCAATACAATGAGAGCCACAAAGCCACTCGCAATATCATGGAGAAAACCATTGGAGTGCTTAAGCAGCGCTTTAGATGCCTGGACTACTCAGGAGGCAACCTCCAATACCACCCTGAGCAGGTAGCTCAATTCATGGTGGTGTGCTCCATGCTGTACAACTTGGCTATCAGGAGGGGACAAGAATTGCCTGAAGAGTCTGACAGCCCACCTCACCACAGAGAGGAAGAGGAGGATGAGGAGGCGGACGCTGACATTGGCGCAGACAATCAGGCTAATGCTGAAGCCATGGCCCCGCCCCCTGTAGACCGCATGAAAGGGCCCGTGGTGGCATGATAGCTGCAAGAGCCTTACATCAGGAGCTCATCAATGTGCGCTTTGCCTGAAAGAACGTTGGTGTTATTTACAAGGCTGACACACTGCTGGGTGTGCAGGTCATACATCAATGATGGGCATCACCTTGGTGACAGTTAAAGTTAAAGTTGATTGAAGTTAAGTGTAATTACATAAGAACACAAGAAATAGGAATAGGAGTAGGCCATACGGCCCGTCGTGCCTGCTCCGCCATTCAACAAGATCATGGTTGATCTGATCATGGACTCAGCTCCACTTCCCTGCCTGCTCCCCATAACCCCTTATCCCCTTATCGTTTAAGAAACTGTCTATTTCTGTCTTAAATTTATTCAATGTCCCAGCTTCCACAGCTCTCTGAGGCAGCGAATTCCACAGATTTACAACTCTCTGAGAGTAGAAATTTCTCTTCATCTCTGTTTTAAATGGGCGGCCCCTTATTCTAAGATCATGCCCTCTAGTTCTAGTATCCCCCATCAGTGGAAACATCCTCTCTGCATTCACCTTGTCAAGCCCCATCATAATCTTATATGTTTCGATAACATCACCTCTCATTCTTCTGAATTCCAATGAGCAGAGGCCCAACCTACTCAATCTTTCCTCATAAGTCAACGCCTTCATCCCCGGAATCAATCTAGCGAACCTTTTCTGAACTGCCTCCAAAGCAAGTATATCCTTTCGGAAATATGGAAACCTAAACTGCACGCAGTATTCCCGTAATTATACCCTTTGATGTTAAGGAATCAGCGTGTAACGGTGCAGCTATCTGAGCCAATGTGCAACCATGTTTTGTTAAATAAAAAATATTTAAACCGAACATTTGTCTGAAATCATCAGTATTTCTGTAAAAAAACAACCCTCCGCAACCACCCCTGCCCCCACCCCGCTTCTCCTCCCCACCTCTACCCCTTTCCCTTCCCCTCCTGACTCCAAGCCGTCTGGCCGAGGAGCTCCTCAGGCGATGCTTCATTGGGAGAGGGGGGATGATTGCTGAACCGCTGCTTGGACGGATACGGGAGAGGATGGTCCCGAGGTGGGAAAGTGCTCCAAGCCTTAAGCAAGATGTTGCTCCTGGCTCTCATGTGTGGTTGACAATAGGGGTGTGGCACCTTGGGGTGCAGTGCCGTGCTCCGGGACCACTGGGAGCCCTCTGCCACCAGTGTTCCTGGCTACCAGCTCCAGGGCCTCCACCATCCCTTCCATGTTATATTTTATTTGTTGGACAAAAACTCGGTGCCAACTATGTTCTTGGTGTTTAGTAGGCTTTTTGCTGCTGGTGAATCTCCCTCGTGCCTCCCACAACAGCCAAACAAACACACACCGCACCCACACATGCTTTCAGTCCCTTTCAGCTCCCTTTTTCTCTGTCTCCTCTTCTGCGCATGTAATGATGACCCCTGACCTCCTGAATCGCGGAAATTGAGCATTGCCATGCCGTTGCTAAGGATGGCGACACTTTACTGCAGAAGGTCAGAGATTTAACACTGCCGCCCATTTCACATCGCTCGTGGTAACGCCCAATTTCAAAAATGGAGACTAGGTGCTTTGAGAATGGGCGCGAAGCCGGTGTTCTGAAAACCAATTTTTACCGCCCACGCCAGAAATAACGCCCATTTTGGGCGATATGCACAAAAGTGTAAAATCTAGCCCTTTAAGTTTTCTTCCAGCATGCGCACCTTCTGGCGCCGGCATTACCCAAGTCGATCTCGCAGGGCGGGGCTTCCAGTGTGCATCTGAAATGCACAGTACATGCTCCAAAAAAAAACCAGCCAACTAATTGCAACAAAAAAGGATCTGCACATGCGCAGTACAAAGTATTAAAAAGCAACACGTGTGCGGACGGTGTAGATCACCATTGAGGAGCCATTGGTAGCAGAGATGGAGTTGCAGGTAGGAAATACAGCTTTGATCACAAGATGGCTGCAATGGAAGGGCGCAGAGACGGAGACGGAGAAGCGGAAGCTGTAAGGGCGAAGAGATTTCTCATGGAAGAAATTGAGCCCTGGTCGACTTAATTGATAGTAGATGGGAAGTTCTTGAAAACAAGGGGAGTTCGGTAAAAAGAAACTTAAACCCTCTGTGCTCGCAAAAGTTTGGGACCAGGTCACAGTCGAGTTTAATGGAATGTCCATCACCCCGAGAACTGGTGCCCAGCTCAAAAAGAAGTGGCAGGACCCCAGACAAGCAGTGACTGTGAGTAATAAGTTATATTTACATTTATTTTGGTTTTTAAATATATGTATATTTCTGCACTGCAATAACATCTGTAAATGTGATCCATGTGTGTGTTTGTGTGTGTGTGTGTGTGTGTGTGTGTGTGTTCAGAAGGACCCTCTTTTAAAAAGTTCAATTTTCATCTTTGCAGAAGATGATGCCACAGATCAACCGAGAAGTCACAGACTGGAAGAGGTCCGCCAAGTAGGCTGCAACTAACAGCCATGGAGCAGAGGATAGCGTATATGATTAAATCTTACAGTAGAAGACCAACCACCAATGTGAAAGCTAGGCCCAGTTTCCCAATAGAGCCCTGCAAATGGCACAGTCTGGGTTGGTTAAATGTTACGTACTGCGTGTGCTGCCCACGCTTCTCATCAACGCTGCTAACCAAGCATCTATCTTTTGTTATGCAGAGGTTGAGCATCAGGGGGAGACAAAAGCTGCATCTGAATTTGAAGGAGAGAATGTTCAGGAAACCGCCACTCCAGATTATTCCAAATCAGGACAATGGTTACCCTGGATTTGGAGATGCTGAACCCCTCGAGGATACCAAGCCCTTTAATGAGTGAATCAAGCGACGGGACATTTCTAGGTGTGACGTCTGAGGCTGTGGGTACAAGTGTGTGGCAGCAAGGACACCTGCGAGACGTCAAAGGAGGGCGGACTATAGACCTGATGCAGAAACACAGGATTCGGAGAACATAGGACATCTTGTGGGGATGAGTGGGGAGAACATCCAACAATCGCGATTTCTCCTGGAAGCCTTTGGTGGGGTGAGGGCAGAGTTGGAGGGACTGACATTACAGACGTCATTACAGGTGGAAAGACTTTCGGGACAGTTGAACGAGGTAGTAGCTGCAATAGGGCGGCTCACCCAGGCTGTCATTGATGCGAGGAACGCTTTCTACTCTGCACCAAAATCAAGGGTTGATCCTGAGGCTGAGGTTGACTACAAAGAGGATGCCAGGCCTTCCACAATGACACATTTTGGCTCTGTCCCTGTTGTAACCCAGCAGCAAGAAACGCCGTGTCGGAAAAGAAACAGATTACACCTGGAGTTAAGGGGGGCAAGGAAGCAGGGCACGCACAGGGATAGCGGCATCTACTGAGGCAGGATTGGCGCACAGTCCCAAGGAGGAGGATAGATGTCTTGTTTGTTTTTTGGTTGGTTTGGTTGATTGTTCTTTTGAAAGTTTGCCACAGTATTCATTAAAGTTTTTAAAGTTAGGTTTAAAGATAAGTTATGTTAAGCTAATTACAACTGTGCTGTACAATTGTTTAATAAACATATTTATTTTGGACTTCTAACCTGACTCCTACACTTCATTTTTTAATGTTGCACTAATAAATATTATAGGATAAAGGAATGGACTCAACATGTAAAATGGCCTCACCTCTTGCAACCTATTAGTTTAAATGATACAGGGGCAGGTTCCAGTACTAAAATGTTCCTGGATCCTGCCTTGTTCTGGGTCAGTGATACATGCAACACGGGACCATAGTGCATGTATCAGTGACCCTGATCCAGTCTGGATCCATGAACAACTTAATACAAGAACATGCTAATTTAATATCCCTACAAATATATTATTGTATATTATTGTCCACCTAATCGCTCCAACACTCCATTAAAACATAAAAGATTTGTGGTGGGATTATTTAATATATATTTAATGTAATGTCCAGTCTTTATTAGAAATTACTGCTGCTTTCCTATTAGCTTGGAGTGTCTTGCACTGTATTCTGTGTGTAGACCTTCAGCCTGGGATAGCAGCGGGCCATGTGGGAGGAGGACCTTTGGCCTGGGGGCTAGCAGCGGCTGCAGTCGACAGCGTGGCGAATCGGGAGAAGCTTGATGGTTAAAGAAGAAGTCTCCGATTTGTCTGCTGATTTTTATACCTGGTGGATGTAAAAGGCTTCTCTACATTTTTTGGAAGGTTTTGGGCATCGCTGGAAAAATGTGAAGGTTTTTAATTTTATTGCCAGCTTACATTTATCATCGCAGGAGCAGCATTATTAATATGTTTACATTTATTTTTATTTTTATGCTTGCATATAGGTCATGATCGCTTTTTAAATTCCCTAAAAGTTTATTTGTAAGAGCCAGGGGGTCCCTTTGGCCGGGATAGGAGCGGGCCAGCGCGGATTTCACTAACTGCAGGGAAGGTTTTTTCCTACAGTGCTTCTAGGGTTTGTGCGCCGATTTGAAAAACTTTGTTGGTGGGGAAATCGGCCTTATGCCCAGAAATGGCACGCAACCTTCTTTTACAGGTACACCAGCAGCAGAATGTATGGCAACAAACATTCTGGCACTGCTAGTAACGCTGGCGCCCCAATATTGGGGAATCTTTCCACTGAGCTTCAGCGCCAAAAAAATCACTGGACGGCAAAAAAACGGCACCCAGTGCTGGTCAAAATTGGGACCTGAGTAACTGCTTTTAACCCCGACTCTCACTTTTCAGTTTTGTAGCCACTTGCAATCCATTTTGCTACTTGTCCCCTGATTCTACATGTTCTGACCTTAGTCATGAATCTATGATGTGGTACCTAACCAAAGGCATTTTGATCTACTACATTACCCTTGTCTACTCTTTCTGTTACTACTTCAAAGAATTCAATAAGGTTGGTCAAACATGGCGTTCCCTTTTGAGATCTGTTCTAACTATTCTTAGTTCCATTTCTGGTTTCTAGACGTTTATCTATTATACCTTTGAGTTAAAACTCCAATGGCCCGGATTTGTGGTCAGTGGTGAATGAACAGCGCCAGCCATTTATTAAATGGATATCTGTAGGCTTGTGCACTGTGACTTGCGGTTTTTAGAAATCCAAAACAGCACGGCTCCTCTACAAGGGCTCTGGGACCTGAGTGAACAGAGCAAGCAATCGTGTGTTTCCTTAAGCAATCAGATTGAAGAATCCTTAATGCGGCACACAGGCTGGAATTTTCACATTGCAGAGCGTGCGAGTTTGGGAGCGAGTCTGCTGGAAGAAGACCTGCTGCCCAGAGGAGCTGGTGGACATGCCTTACCAGTGGCTATCAAAGTCACCACCGCCTTCAACTCCTTCACTTCGGGCTCCTTCCAGACATTTGCAGGATCTCACAGTCAGCCACCCACAAATGCATCACCCAGGTAACTAATGCTATGTTTCACAAGTCAGCCACTTCTGTAAACTTTGGCACTGATGAAGCCAGTGCTGCTGAGCAGGCGCTCGGCTCTGCGGCTCTGGCTGACTTCCCACAGGTGCAGGGAGTCATCAACTGCACACATGTGCCCAGCAAGGCACCCCCACATCAACCCAGGAGTGTTTGTGAACCGCAAGGGATCCATTCCCTCAATGTGCAGCTCGTCTGCAACCATAAAAAGATCATCATGCATGTGTGCGCCACATTCCCTGGCAGCTTTCATGACTCTTTCATGCTGCGCCAGTCCACCCTCCTTCAGCTCTTCAGACCGCCAGACAGACTTACCAGCTGGCTTCTTGGAGACAAGGGCTATCCATTGAAGACATGGCTGATGACACCCCTGAAGATGTCAAGGAATTAGATCGAGGAGCGATATAATGAAAGCTACATACCTACCAGATGTGTCATAGAGCAGGCAATTGGCATGCTGAAGGTGTGCTCCAGATGCCTTGACAGATCTAGAGGAGCCCTTCAGTATGCAAAAAACAGGGTCTGCAGAATTATCGTCATATGCTGCGCACAGCATAACAGTGCAGCTGGAGGATTGGAGCTGCAGGAGGAGCAAGGCGCAGAGCGCATAGCCTCTTCAGAGGAGGAGGAGGAGGTAGCACCAGCAGTAGCACACATTGCTGCCCAGGAGGCCCAGGATGGCCTCATCATGGCCTAATTTACCTAATTTACATCAGTGCACCCATATGGTTCCCAGCTTCCCTCCACCCCACACCAACACCACAAAGCAATCCTACAATGATCAATCCATTCTTGTCACCCAAACCCCCATTGCTCGAGGTTAAGTAACGCCTCACCATTCACTCCAAGTGACAAAGCCATTTCCCAGGTAGCAGGCAAAAATGAACAAGACGGGTAAGTTGTGCAAATAAATAAATTTATGTGCGGCATAAATAGAACTGAAACTTAACACTAACATTTTGTCAAACACCCATGTGCATACCATTGTGCATCTAGGATTGTGTCTTTTTTCTTTTCCGAGTGCTTCTACGAGATGCAACCCTTGTGGCTTCAGCAGAGATAGAGGCAGGCTGCTCACTTCCCTGCTGCGACTGCCTCGACACTTTTGGCAGACATCCTCTGGGTTTTGGAGCCTGTGAGGGTCCCAGCTGTGCAGAGGCAGACTTGGCCATTGGGATCCAAGGCAGCATTTGGGGCTCTAACTGAGGGGGAGGCAACAGGGAAGAAGTGGGAGCACTTGGAGCAGAGCCCACGCTTCCACGTCCCCTCTCAGCATCAGCCCATTCATGAGCTGGAAAGTACCTTGCTGCACAGCAGTGGGGCAATGAATGCCCAAGTCTATAGAAACATAGAAACATAGAAATTTACAACGCAGAAGGAGGTCATTTCGGCCCATCGTGCCCGCGCCGGCTGACAAAGAGCCGCACGGCCCTTGGTCAGCAGCCATAAAGGTTACATATAAACCTATGAACAATGACAGAAAGGCAAAGAGCACCCAGCCCAACCAGTCCACCTCACACAACTGCGACACTCCTGATACTGAAACATTCTACACTCCACCCCAACCAGAGCCATCTGATCTCCTGGGAGAGGCAAAAACCAGATAAAAACCCAGGCCAATTTAGGGAGCAAAAATCTTGGAAAATTCCTCTCCGACCCATCCAGGTAATCGAAACTAGTCCAGGAGATCACCCTGGCTGTATTCTATTCCCTGCAGTATTTACCATTATATCTGCACCAGCCAACAAAAGATCATCCGGTCTAATCCAAATTACCAGCTCTAGGTCCCTGCAGGCTACTACACATCAAGTGCCCATCCAATCATCTCTTAAAAGTTCTGCATTCACCACCCTTCCAGGCAGCGAGTTCCAGATCCCCACAACCCTCTGTGTAAAGAAGCCCCCTCCCCCTCAAATCCCCTCTAAACCTCCCACCAACCACTTTAAAACTATGTCCCCTCGTAATAGACCCCTCCACCAATGGAAATAGGCCCTTACTATCCACTATGTCCAGGCCCCTCAATATTTTGTACATCTCAATAAGGTCTCCTCTCAACCTCCTCTGTTCCAATGAGAACAAACCCAGCCTATCCAATCTGTCCTCATAACTAAGATTCTCCATTCTAGGCAGCATCCTAGTAAATCTCCTCTGCACCCTCTCTAGTGCAATCACTTCCTTCCTATAATATGGCGACCAGAACTGCACGCAATACTCCAGCTGTTGCCTAACCAGAGTATTATACAATTTAAGCATACCTCCCTGCTCTTATATTCTATGCCTCAGCCAATAAAGGCAAGCATTCCATATGCCTTCTTAACCACCTTATTCACCTGGCCTGCTACTTTCAGGGATCTGTGGACAAGTACTCCAAGGTCTCTTTGTTCATCTACTGGTGGCCTACTGCATAATGGATATACCCTTTTCTTATTAGCTCTCCCAAGGTGCATCACCTCACACTTCACTGAATTAAATTCCATTTGCCACTGCTCTGCCCAGCTGACCAGTAGATTGATATCGTCCTGCAGCCCATGACTTTCCTCTTCATTATCAACCACACAGCCAATTTTAGTTTAGTCTACAAACTTCTTAATCATACTCCCTATATTCAAATCTAAATCGTTGATATATACCACAAAAAGCAAGGGACCCAGTACTGAGCCCTGCAGAAACCCACTGGAAACATCCTTCCAGTCACAAAAACATCCATCAATCATTACCCTTTGCTTCCTACCTCCAAGGCAATTTTGGATCCAACTTGCCACTTTGCCCTGTATCACATGGGCTTTAACCTTCATGACCAGTCTACCATGTGGTACCTTATCAAAAGCCTTGCCAAAGTCCATATATACTACATCATACGCACTACCCTCATCGACCCTCTTGGTTATCTCCTCAAAAAATTCAATCAGGTTAGTCAAATACGATTTTCCCTTAACAAATCTGAGCTGACTGTCCCTAATTAATCCTTGCCTTTCCAAATGTAGATTTATTCTGTCTTTCAGGATTTTTTCCAATAATTTTCCCACCATTGAGGTTAGGCTGACAGGCCTGTAATTATTCGGCCTATCCCTTCTTCCCTTCTTAAACAAGGATACTGTTATATATGTGGACTTGTATTTACTCTGTACAGCCACCAGAGGGCTCATTCCCTGGAGTCCCAAGGGATCCCATAATCCCTTGGCAGCACAGGTATTTAAGAAGGCTTCACAGGTTCGAAAGGCACGCTGGAGATCTGCAATAAAAGACTAAGGTCACACTTTACTTTGAGCTCACAGTGTTCAGTCTGACTCTACAACTATGCCATCCAACTACACAGAAAACTGTGCCGATGCTCTTAGTAGGCTGCCATTGCCCACCACGGGGGTGGAAATGGTACAGCCCGCAGATCTAGCCATGGTTTTGGAAGCATTTGAGAGTGAGCAATCACCCGTCACTGCCCGGCAGATCAAAACCTGGACAAGCCAGGACCCCTTATTATGTCTAGTCAAAAGCTGTGTGCTTCACGGGAGCTGGTCCAGTGTCCCAGTGGAAATGCAGGAAGAGATAAAGCCATTCCAGTGGCGCAAAGATGAAATGTCCATACAGGCAGATTGCCTTCTGTGGGGCAATCGAGTAGTGGTCCCCAAGAAGGGCAGAGACACCTTCATCAATGACCTCCACAGTACCCACCCAGGCATCGTAATGATGAAAGCGATAGCCAGATCCCATGTGTGGTGGCCCGGTATCGATGCGGACTTAGAGTCCTGCGTTCACAGATATAATATATGCTCGCAGTTAAGCAATGTACCCAGGGAGGCACCACTAGGTTTATGGTCTTGACTCTCCAAACCGTGGTCTAGAGTACACATCAACTATGCAGGGTAAAATGTTCCTTGTGGTTGTAGACGCGTACTCCAAGTGGATTGAATGTGAGATAATGTCGGCTAGCACGTCAGTTGCCACCACTGAAAGCCTGTGAGCCATGTTTGCCACACACGGCTTACCTGATGTCCTGGTGCGCGACAACGGGCCATGTTTTACCAGTGCTGAGTTCAAAGAATTCATGACCCGTAACGGGATCAAACATGTCACATCTGCCCCGTTTAAACCAGCATCCAATGGTCAGGCAGAGAGAGCAGTGCAAACCATCAAGCAAGGCTTGAAGAGGGTAACTGAAGGCTCACTGTAGTCTCGCTTATCCCAAGTCCTGCTTAGCTATCGCATGAGACCACATTCACTCACTGGGATCCCACCTGCTGAACTGCTCATGAAAAGAGCACTTAAGACAAGGCTCTCTTAAGTTCACCCTGATCTACTTGAATAGGTAGAGAGCAGGCAGCTTCAACAAAGTGCATACCATGATAGCGCAAATATGTCACGCGAGATTGAAGTCAATTATCCTGTATTTGTATTAAATTATGGACAAGTTCTCAAGTGGCTTCCCGGCACTGTCATGGCCAAAGAGGGGAGCAGGGTGTTTCGGGTCAAACTTTCAAATGGACTCATTCACCGGAAACACTTGGACCAAATCAAACTCAGATTCACTGACTACCCTGAGCAACCCACCTTGGACCCTACCTTTTTTGATCCCCCAAAACACACACCAGTGGCAACTGACACCACGGTTGACCATGAAGCAGAACCCATCATCCACAGCAGCCCTGCAGGGCCCAGCACACCAGGCAGCCCAGCAAGGCCAGCTGCACAGCAGCCCAGTGAGGGCCCATCAAATGATTCAACAATACCAGCTTTCACACCGAGACAATCAACCAGGGTAAGAAGGGCCCCAGATCGACTCACATTGTAAATAGTTACACTATTGACTTTGCGGGGGAATGTTGCTATATCTGTGGACTTGTATTTACTCTGTACAGCCACCAGAGGGCTCATTCCCCAGAGTCCCAAGGGATCCCATAATCACACTTTGCTTTGAGCTCACAGTGTTCAGTCTGACTCTTTCTCCATACACAACAGGAACTATATTAGCAGTCCTCCAATCCTCCGGCACCATGCCCAGATCCAAAGAGGACTGGAAAATGATGATCAAGGCCTCTGCTATTTCCTCTGTTACTTCGCTCAACAGCCTGGGATGCATTTCATCCAGGCCTGGGGACTTATCTACTTTCAAAGCTGCTAAACCCCTTAATACTTCCTCTAGAAAGGATTAAGGGGTTTAGCAGCTCTGGAAAGTGCCAGCACTCACACACAAAATATGCCCACCTAACGAACGTAACATCCATATCTCAGCACTTCCATGCATTAACAGCTATTCAACTATGGTACGCACATGTGACAACCACATAGCTGCAAGGTCATTTAAAGGCTTTGTTTTCTCTTGCAGGCCAAACTGGCACACAACGGGAGTGAGCAGGAAAGGACAGAAGGCAGTGAGCCAGACCCGAGTCCCCTCCCTGACCCCGAAGAAAGAATGCAGTGCATAATCGGGCCACAAATGGTAGGAGCTGCAGCACACGGCCACGCCGACCCCCATGGGGACAGTAATGGTATGTTCCTCACCGCTCCCTCGTCTCTCATGTCACTTAACCCTCAAATCACAAGCCTCTCCCATTTTGCATTACAGTGTAGTGTCTCTATTCCTTGCTCCCTTCCTGCCCCACTCTCCTGAACTTAATCGGACTCTTGTGCCTTTATGCTTTCAGATGATGAGCCAGCACGACAGCAGCCTGTCCCTCAGCCTCCCAGTGAGAGCGACGAGGGAGACGAGGAGGAAAGAGAAGAGACCCCAGCTCAGACACAATCACCTCAGCAAGCTGGCCCCGACTCTGGTGAGATGACGTCGGTGGAGGAGGAAATGTTCCTGGGCTTTGATGAGGGTTATGCTCCGGGACCCAGTGGCATGCAGCAACGCCACGGGGCAAGGGAAGCTCAAGGGCCTGCTCCCCGGAGGGTGAGTTCATGCACAAGTTCTGTTCAGCAGGACTTGGCTGAGGACCTCGACATGGAGGCTATGATCAGCGGGCATGCACAGCGAGCTTTTGGGTGCTATGGCAAGGGTGTCCGAGAGCATGGACACACTTGCTGGGAATTTGGAGGAGTCCGCCTCCAGTATTGCGTATCTCTCCCAGCACACCTTCGAGCCCATCCTTGGCAGCTTGCAAAGCATGGTAGACTCGCAGAGCGAGGTGGGGACCCAGACCTCATGCCGCGTGTCATAAGTGAGATGGCATCAGCTATTGCAGCACAGGCTGAAGCAACACAATGGCTTAGCGCTGTAATGGAGTCAGTGGCTGGTGGCATCCAATATCAGTCTGCTCTCATGCAGTCTTGGATTGATAGCAGACAATCACTGACTGCTGCCATCGTTTCTGGGTTCCCTGCAGTCGAATGGGGATCTCACAGTGCTGCAGCAGGCCAGCAATCTCTTCTCCAGCCGATGGAAATGGAAGGTGCTGACCTCTCTCAGCATGATAGTATTGCTGCTCCCACCTCTGCCACTTCGCCGTTGCACTTGGCGCCATCCAAGACTGCTGCCGGTAGTGCAATCTGCAGCATGGCCTTCAAGGCCCAGAGCTGCTCGAGGGCATCCTGCAAGGCCATCTGCAGTCATTGTGTCGCAGAGTGAGCAGCCTTCCACCAGCCTTGCTGCAGGCACTAGGGCCCCATTAAGGAGGAGCAGTAGGGTGGGGAGGGGGGAGAAGGGATGCCAAAAAATGGAAATATGCCAAAAGAAGGAAGTAACCCAGTTTTGCTGACATGGGCAGCTGATAAGTTTGTAAATACATTCTTGGTGCAGGTTGTGGTTTATTATTTTTGAATAGCAAACGGTTGTTTGGACAATTTTTTTTAATGCTGTTTCTGCTTTTTTATTTTTGAATACCAAACAGTTGTTTGCAAATATATTATTGTTGGTGTTGGTTGTGGGTAGTTCGGGATGATGTTGGGGGTTGTAATAAATGGATTATTTTAAAGTTCAGTTTTTGTCCTGTTTATCATTTGCCATGTGCAGCGTGCTGCGGGCTGCACTGTGCACATAGCCCTTTGTTGGTACTGCGCAATTGCCATGTGATCTGTGCTTTAGTGGAAACACTGCATAATGGGGTGGTCAAGCACGGCTCTTCCAGAAGCAACATTGGCATACTCCCTCCTCCATTGCTGCTGCTCATCCTCCTCCTCCTCATTCTCCTCCTCCTGCTCATCCTCCTCCTCCTCCTGAGGTAGACCTGCATTTGCTGGTGGTAATGGCTGAGCCCTCTGAATGGCCAGGTTGTGCAGCATGCAGCAGACAATGATGAAAAGGGAGATTCGATCAGGGGACTCCTGCAGGGGTCCACCAGAGCGGTCAAGGCATCAGAACCGTTGTTTGAGCAGCCCAATAGTCTGTTCGATGAGCTTCCTGGTGGCGGCATGGCGCTCATTATATTCATGCTCAGCACGGGTGCTGGGGTTGTGGAGGGGTGTCATCAACCAGGTGGCGAGTGCATAACCCTTGTCCCCCAGCAGGCATCGGCGAACTCCATGTGGTGGTTGGAAGAGTGCTGGGACAGTGGTCTGTCGCAGTATGAATGAATTGTGGGTTCTGCCAGAATAGTGGGTATTGATGGCAAGGATGAGCTGCCTGTGGTTGCACACCAACTGAACATTCAGAAAGTGGTAGCCTTTGCAATTACGAAACACCTCTGTGTTGTGATGAGGTGCCTGCAATGCCACGTGGGTACAATCAATAGCATCCTGAACCATGGGGAGGCTCGCTATCCTTGCAAATCCACATGTGCGTTCCTGCTGCTTCTCTCTGGACATGCTCCATGAGATGTAGTCCCTTCTCCTGCTGTACAGAGCGTCTGTTACATCCCGGATACAGCAATGGATGGCGAGCTGTGAAATGTTTGCTATATCCCCTGCTATAGCTTGGAAGAAATTGAGAGCTACTGTGACCTTGACTGCTGTTAGCGAAGTCCTCCTCCTGATATGAGGCTGGAGGTCTGGCTGCAGCAGGTTGCACAACTCTGTGACCACCTCCTTGCTGAAGCATAGCCTTCTAAGGCTCTGCTCTTCTGAGAGATGAATGTACGAGAACTGCTCCCGGTAATCCCTGCGAGGGTAATGCCTCCTGTTGCGACATCTGTGGGCCCTCCCCCTCTGGGCCCATTTGGCATGATGTGTCTCTGGAGCTGCCACCTTAAAAGTAGATGCCGGGTGCCAAGTTGCATTGCCAGGACAGCAGCCATGAATGAATCAAAGCAGCAGGTCCAAATGTTATAAGAAATGCTAATGAACAAACTGTAAGACCAGAAACAAAGCAACTATGTTCACACTGTGAAAGCAGTCAAAACGATCTCTGGAAAGGTAGAAATCAATCTGACCTCCCAAAGAGCTCATTGCTTTATATATCGTCATGGTAGCGCCAATCCCATGTCTCAACGCTTGCTTTTTCTGGCTTCATTAGCACCAAGCGATAAGTGATGCCATACCAATCAATATTGCGCTAACGGGGTGTTGCACACTCATTGACGTCACGGTCTCATTGGCACAACATTCCCTGCCGCTAAGTTTTAGCGCCACCACTAAAACCCTAATCACATTCACGAAAGGCGCTAATATCGCTGCGCCCAGGCGATAACCTTTTAGCGCCCCTTGCGAGCGCTATTACTCATTTCAAAACTTTGCTTACATATTTCTTCCTGGTTGGTAGAATGTTCCTATTAGCATGATCGAGTCCTTCTTATCCTTTATCTCAATCCATTTAGATTATGTTTCTATCCGAATGTTAGTTATGTCCCTTTTAATTACATCCTCTCCATCACCAAGACCATCAACTTCCACCTCCATGACATCGCCTGTCTCCACCCCTGCCTCAGCCCATCTGTTGCTGAAACCCTCATCCATGCTTTTGTTACCTCCAGATTAGATATTCCAACATTCTCCTGGCTGGCCTCCCATCTTCCACCCTCCATAAATTTGAGCTCATCCAAAATTCGACTTCCTGTATCCTAACTCACAAGTCCCGTTCACCCATCACCTACATTGGCTCCCGGTCCAGGAACACCTCGATTTTAAAATTCTCATCCTTCTGTTCAAATCCCTCCATGGTCTCACCCCTCCCTATCTCTGTAAATTCCTCCGACCCCACAACACCTCCCCCCCCCCCCCCCCGCCCCCGAGATATCTGCACTCCTCTAATTCTGGCCTTTTGTGCATTCCAAGTTTACTTCACCCTTCCATTGGCGGTCAACGCTTCAGCTGCCAAGGCCCTAAGCTCTGGAATTCCCTCCCTAAACCTCTCCTCCTCTCCAGCTCGCTCTCCTTCTTTAAGACACTGCTTAAAACCTACCTTTTTAATCAAGCTTTTGGTCACCTGTCCTAATTTCTCTTTATGTAGCTCAGTATAAAATTTTGTCTGATAATGCTCCTGTGAAGCGCCTTGGGACATTTTGCTGCATTAAAAGCATGTTGTTGTATCAAAATTTTGGATGAAATCATTCTGTGAATATTAGACATGAAGTTATGCATCTGACTGGATTTTTTTGAATGGATTTTAAAGCATGTAGCAACATCCATCTTTATCTTAAAAATCTTTCATCTGTACACACTTCCTGTCTAAAGTATCTCAATTCTTGCTACATTTTACCACACATTTGAGTCAGTTTTTTCCATTACGAATTTATATGCTCACATTGAAAAGGGAAAGGTCCTGTATCAATTACCTTCTGTCGCTCTGCAATTAGAAGCTTTGGCCACTAGATGGCATTGCATTATCTTTCCCCCACATATCACTCAAAATCCTTTTTTTTGTCAACAGCAACTTGTCTTTATATACCACCTTACGGGGCGGTAAGGCCTTTCCACACGGGGGCAGGCGGCGAGGTCGACCCATCCAGAATTGCCCCCAGGCCAGGGGCGGCGAGAACAGGTTTCCGCCGCGCCCCGTGTTTCCGACCCTCCCAGCGCACAGACCCATTACCGCCTGGTGGCAATCCCTTTTCTGCCCCGCAGGGGAAATTGCCACGTGGGAGCGTGGCCATTGGCGGTCGGTGTGCCCGCCAGCTTCGCGCAGCAGGAAGCTACCAGTGGCTGGGCGATGTGGCCTCCCTTAAAGGGGAGGGCGCACCATCGGGTCCACCATATTGCTTTAATTGTCGGCCGTCTCCTGAGTCAGACCGACAATGACAGCTTCTGGCCTGGCCTAACCCCTCCCTGGTGGCCCAGTGGGCTTCATGTTGGTCTCAGAGCATTCCTCCCCTTTAAGTGAGGGGGAGGGACGTTGGCGGTGATGGACACCGCAGCTCTCCCTCACAAAGCCACTCCTAAAGCGCCTCAAACAGCGCTCCAAAGCTGTGAGTTAAAGAGCCAAATTTTCTAGCTCTTCCCTCGACTCCTGCCGTGCGATAAATTTCCTGATAATTCGAATTGGCCTCCCCAATTTCCTGCATTAATGTAGAATGTAGTAAAATTTCAAAGCGTTTCATAGGACTGTTATAAAACAAACAAATTTGACATCACAGCCCACATGAGAAATGAGGGCAGTTGACCAAAGGTAGGTGTTAAGGAACATCTTAAAGGAGCAGAAAAAGGTAGAGAGGCAGAGAAGTTTAGGGAGAGAATTCCAGAGCTTGGGGTCTTGGAAATTGAAGGCATGGCCACCAACGGTTGAGCGATTATAATCAGGGATGCTCAAAAGACTAGATTCAGAGAAGCGCGGATATCTTGGGTGGGGGCGGGGGGTGGAGGAGATATTGTAGGGCTGGAGGAGAGGGGCGAGGCCTTGGAGGGATTTGAAAACAAGAATGAGAATTTTAAAGTCAAGGCATTGCTTAACCGGGAGCCAATGTAGGCCAGTGAGTACAGGGGTGATAGGTGACAGGACTTGGTGCGAGTTAGGACTCATTCCTGCCCCAGGACCTCGCTGCAAGAGTTCCTCAGGGCAGTGTCCTAGGCTCAAACATCTTCAGCTGCTCCATCAATGGCATTCCCACCACCATAGGGTCAGAAGTGGGGATGTTCACTGATGATTGCACAGTGTTCAGTTCCATTCGCAACTCCTCAGATAATGGAGCAATCCATGCCCGCATTCAGCAAGACCTGGATGACATTCAAGCTTGGGCTGATTATTGGCAAGTAACATTCCTGCCACACAAGTGCCAGGCAACGACTATCTCCAACAAGCAAGAGTCTAACTACTGCCCCTTGACATTCAACGGCAATATCTTTGCCAAATTCCCCACCATTAACATCCTGGAGGTCACCATTGACCAGAAACTTAATTGAACCAGCCACATAAATACTGTAGCTACAAAAGCAGGTCAAAGACTGGGTATTCTGCTGCGAGTGTCTCACCTTCTGACTCCCCAAAGCTTTTCCAACATCTATAAGGCACAGGTCAGTAGTGTCAGGAATACGCGACACTTGCCTGGATGAGTGCAGTTCCAACAACACTCAAGAAGCTCGACACCATCCAGGACAAAGCAGCCCACTTGATTGGCACCCCATCCACCATTCACTCTGTGGCTGCAGGGTGTGCCATCTACATGATGTACTCCCCAAGGCTTCTTTGACAGCACCTTCCAAACCCGCAACCTCTACCACCTGGAAGGACAAGGGCAGCAGACACATGGGAACACCATAACCTCCAAGTTTCCATCCAAGTCACACACCATACTGATTTGGAAATATATCACCGTTCCTTCCTCGTCGCTTGGTCAAAATCCTGGAACTCTTTCCCTACAGCACTGTGGGAGTACCTTCACCACACATACTGCAGCGGTTCAAGAAGATAGCTCACCATCACCTTCTCAAGGACATTTAGGCAATAAATGCTGGCCTTGCCAGTGACACCCACATCCCAGGAACGAATAAAAAAAGGACAATCGAGTTTTTGATGAACTCAAGTTTAGTAGGATAGAACGTCGGAGGACAGCCAGGCATGCATTGGAATAGTCAAGTCTAGAGGTAACAAAGGCATGGTTTTCAGCAGAAAATGAACTGAGGCAAGGGAGGAGACAGGCGATGTTACGGAGGAGGAAATAGGTGGTCTTAGTTTTGGCGCGGATATGTGCTCGGAAGCTTATATAACATATAACTTACAAAACGGTGCATTTGCGCAACCTGTTAAGGGGCACAAATGCGTTACCGACCGGGCGCTGACAATAATTCACACCATATTGGGCGGGAGTTTAGCGGCAACGGTACAGCATTGCGCCCCGATCTTCTACATCCGGAGATCATGACGTCATCACCATGCGCATTGCCCCATTAGTGCTCCAGACCTCAATTTCACTTTCGCCCCCTCAGCAGCGCTGGGCGAAAACACCAACAGCTGCATAAGGCATGGATCGGGCGGCCGGCTGCTACCGGGCCGATAATTGCCTTTCTTTTTTCTGTTTCCCTCCATTTTCTTTCCAGGGTCCTGTCTGCGATTACTCAGCCCTGCATTTTCTTTGAGTGCCAGGCTGATCGTGCAGCTCCCCCACTTCCTTGGAGGTTCAGGTAGGTGATACTTTAATTGCACAGCCTGCAACGAAGGCCCTTCCCTTTAAGGGTGGGAAGGACCCTTTGAAAGCGGCAGCGCGGCAAGGCCCAGTATGCAGCGTTCCTGAAGAGTGCTCCAAGAAGGAAGTGGAGCACTTGATTTAATGCACCACTTCCTTCTGGGAGCGCTAAAGCGAATTTTTTGAGAGCGAGGAAACTGCCACTAAGTTTCCCGCCTCTCAAGAGTTACCACCCCAAACGGGATGATAATCAATTTCTCCCCCATAATTTACAACACAGAAACAGGCCATTTGGCCCAACTGGTTTGTGCCAGTGTTTATGATACACACGAGCTTCCTCCCACCTTACTTCATCTCATCATCATAGGCAGTCCCTCGGAATAGAGGAAGACTTGCTTCCACTCCTAAAGTGAGTCCTTTGGTGGTTGAACAGTCCAATAAGAGAGCCACGGACCTCGTCATAGGTGGGGCAGACATTTGTCGGGGAAAGGGGTGGGTGGGTCTGAATTGTCGCACGCTCCTTCCGCTGCCTGCGCCTGACATCTTTACGCTTGCGGCGTTCAGATTCGAAGAGCTCAACACTCTCCCGGATGCAATTTCTCCACCTAGGGCGGTCTTTGTCCAGGGACGCCCAGGTGTCAGTGGTCATGTCGCACTTTACCAGGGAGGCTTTGAGGGTGTCCTTGTAACGTTTCCGCTGCCCACATTTGGCTCGTTTGCCGGAACGGAGCTCCGCATAGAGCAATTGCTTCGGGAATCTCGTGTCTGGCATGCGAACTATGTGGCCTGCCCAGCGAAGTTGATTGAGTGTGGTCAATGCTTCAATGCTAGGGATGTTAGCCTGGGCAAGGACACTGATGTTAGTGTGCCTGACCTTCCATCATTGGTGATATATCTCCAGCGACTTGAGGTGTCTTCTGTACATCGTCCATGCCTCTGATCCATACAGGAAGGCGGGTATTACTACAGCCCTGTAGACCATGAGCTTGGTGGTAGATTTGAGGGCCTGGTCTTCGAACACTCTTTTCCTCAGGCGGCCAAAGGCTGCACTGGCGCACTGGAGGCGATGCTGAATCTCCGCATCAATGTCTGCCTTATCATCATTTCCTTCTATTCTTTTCTGCCTCATGTACTTATCTAGCTTCCTCTTAAATGCACCAATGAGACAACAGTGCTGAGAACAGCCCTCTCTTATGCTCCAGGCCCACAAAATTCAAATAGCACAAAACTTCTGAAAAATATTCACCATTTTTTCATAGTAAATTACATTTATGATATGCAAAATAGGGTTTAAATAAAGTCAAACCATTTATGCTTCATAGTAACATGATTAAATTTGATCTATTTAATAATCTTTTGTACTTTAATGCTTCTTACGGCTGTAAGACTTTTGCCCAGAATTTAAAATGTGCAGACGTAGCATGTGCAATACGGTCAGTTTCCAAGGATACATCTGTTATATATGTAAACTTCTATTTACTTTGTACAGCCACCAGAGGGCTCATCCCCTGGAGTCTGAAGAGATCCCATAATCCTTTGGGAGCACAGGTATTTAAGGAGGCTTCACAGGTTGGAGAGGCACTCTGGAGACCTACAATAAAAGACTAAGGTCACACTTTACTTTGAGCTCACAGTGTTCAGTCTGACTCTTTCTCCATACATAACAACTGGCGACGAGATACAGATAGCGAACCCAAAGATGCAGAGAACAGTGGGTATCCTGGAGAAATTCTCGGAGGGAGATGATTGGGAAAATTTTGTGGAGCGACTCGACCAATACTTCGTGGCCAACGAGCTAGATGGGGAAGAGAATGCTGCCAAATGAAGGGTGATCCTCTTCACCATCTGTGGGGCACCAACGTATGGCCTCAAGAAGAATCTGCTTACTCCAGAAAAACCCACGGAGAAATCGTACGATGATTTGTACACATTGGTCTGAGAGCATTTGAACTCGAAGGAAAGCATTCTGATGGCGAGGTATCAGTTCTACACCTACAAGAAGTCTGAAGGCCAGGAAGTGATGAGTTATGTCGTCGAGCTAAGACGCCTGGCAGGACATTGCAAATTTGAAGGACATTTGGAGCACATGCTCAGAGACTACTTTGTACTTGGTATTGGCCATGAAGTGATACTTCGCAAACTTTTGACGGTAGAGACCCCAACCTTGAGTAAAGCCATAGTGATAGCCCAGGCGTTCATTGCCACCAGTGACAATACGAAGCAAATCTATCAGCACACAAGTGCTGCTACAAGTACTGTGAACAAAGTGATGTTGTTTTAGAATCGTAACGTACAGGGCAGGTCACACATACCTGCAGCTGCACGTCCACAGATGTCTCAGAGTCCACCATCAAGAGTGATGAATGCAAGGCCATTAACACCTTGTTGGCGCTGCGGGGGTGATCATCGTTTCCATTCATGCCGATTCAAAGGGTACATTTGCAATGGCTGTGGAACAATGGGACACCACCAAATTATGTGCAGGCGAGCTGCAAATCCTGTTAAACCTGCAAACCACCATGTTGCAGAGGAGAACAGATCCACAGAGGATCACGACGAACCAGAGCCTCAGACCGAGGAGGCAGAGGTATATGGGGTGCACACATTCACCACGAATTGTCCCCCAATAATGCTGAATGTTGAACGAAATGGACTCCCGGTGTCAATGGAGCTGGACATGGGCGTGAGCCAGTCCATCATGGGCAAAATGACTTTCGAAAGGTTGTGGTGCAACAAGGCCTCAAGACCAGTCTTAACTCCAGTTCACACGAAACTAAGAACTTACACAAAAGAACTGATTCCTGTAATTGGCAGTGCTACCGTAAAGGTCTCCTACGATGGAGTGGTGCTTAGTTAACACTCTGAGTCGTACCGGGCGATGGTCCCGGGCTGGCTGGGAAAGATATGCTGGAACTGTGATGATGTCCGAGCGCTATTGCCCGCTGACGACACTTTGTGTGCCCAGGTCTTAAACATTTTTCCTTCGCTGTTCGAACCAGGCATCGGGAAATTCCAAACAGCAAAAGTGCAAATCCACCTAATTCCGGGGAAGATCCATCCATCACAAGGCGAGAGCAGTACCATACATGATGAGAGAAAGGGTAGCGATCGAGCTAGACTGGCTGCAACGAGAGAGCATCATTTCACCAATCGAGTTCAGCGAGTGGGCCAGTCCTTTTGTCCCAGTTCTCAAGGGAGATGGCACAGTCAGAATCTGCGGCGATTACAAAGTAACTATCAATCGTTTCTCCCTGCAAGACCAATACCCACGACCAAAGGCCGACGACCTCTTTGCAACACTGGCGGCAGGAAAGATGTTCACGAAGCTGGATCTGACTTCAGCCTACATGACGCAGGAACTGGAGGAATCATCAAAGGCCCTCACCTGCATCAACACGCAGAAAGGTCTTTTTATTTATAACAGATGCCCATTTGGAATTCTATCGGCGGCGGCGATATTCCAGAGAAACATGGAAAGCTTACTGAAGTCAGTCCCGCACACCGCGGTCTTCCAGGATGACATCTTGGTCACAGGTTGGAACACAGTTGAGCATCTGCAGAGCCTGGAGGAGGTTCTTCGTCGACTCAACCACATGGGGCTCAGGTTAAAACGCTCGAAGTGCGTTTTCCTGGCACCTGAAGTGGAGTTCTTGAGAAGGAGGATTGCGGCAGACGGCATCAGGCCCACCAATGCGAAGACGGAGGCAGTCGAGAACGCACCGAGACCACAGAACGTGACAGAGCTACGGTCATTTCTGGGACTCTTGAACTACTTTGGTAACTTCTTACTGGGTCTCAGCACCCTGCTAGAACCACTACATGTCTTACTACGAAAAGGGGACAAATGGGTGTGGGGCAAAAGCCAAGAAAATGCCTTTGTAAAAGTGAGAAAATTTTATGCTCAAACAAATTGCTTGTGTTGTATGATCCATGTAAGCATTTGGTATTTGCATGGGATGCGTCATCATATGATGTCGGGTGTGTATTGCAACAAGCTAATGATTTGGGGAAACTGCAACTGGTTGCTTATGCATCCAGGAATCTGTCGAAGGCTGAGAGAGCCTACAACAGCATGATTGAGAAAGAAGCGTTTCTATGGGGCAAAGAAAATGCATCAATACCTGTTTGGGCTAAAATTCGAATTGGAAACTGACCATAAGCCACTCATATCCCTGGTTTCCGAGAATAAAGGGATAAATACCAATGCATCGGCCCACATCCAGAGATGGGCGCTCACGTTGTCCGCTACAACTATACCATCCGCCACAGGTCAGGCACAGATACCAGCGCCGATGCTCTCAGTAGGCTGCCATTGCCCACCAAGTGGGTGGAAATGGCGCAGCCCGCAGATTTAGCCATGGTTATGGAAGCATTTGAGAGTGAGCAAACACCCGTCACTGCCCAGCAGATCAAAACCTGGACGAGCCAGGACCCCTTATTGTCCCTAGTCAAAAACTGTGTGCTTCACGGGAGCTGGCCCAGTGGAAATGCAGGAAGAGATAAAGCTGTTCCAGCGGCGCTAAGGTGAAATGTCTATACATGCAGACTGTCTTCTGTGGGGCAATCAAGTAGTGGTCCCCAAGAAGGGCAGAGACACTTTCATCAATGACCTCCACAGTACCCATCCAGGCATCGTAATGATGAAAGCGATAGCCAGATCCCACTTGTGGTGGCCCGGTATCAATGTGGACTTAAAGTCCTGCGTTCACAGATGTAATACATGCTCGCAGTTAAGCAATGTACCCAGGGAGGCGCCGCTAAGTTTATGGTCTTGGCCCTCCAAACCGTAGTCTAGGGTATATGACGACTATGCAGGCCCGTTCATGGGTAAAATGTTCCTTGTGGTTGTAGATGCGTACTCCAAGTGGATTGAATGTGAGATAATGTCGGCTAGCACGTCCACCACTACTGAAAGTCTGCGGGCCATGTTTGCCACACACGGCCTACCCGATGTCCTAGTAAACAACAACAGGCCATGTTTTACCAGTGCTGAGTTCAAAGAATTTATGACCCGTAACGGGATCAAACAAGTCACATCTGCCCCGTCCAATAGTCAGGCAGAGAGAGCAGTGCAAACCATCAAGCAAGGCTTGAAGAGGGTAACTGAAGGCTCACTGCAGACTCGCCCATCCCGAGTCCTGCTTAGCTACCGCACGAGACCCCACTCCCTCACTGGGATCCCACCTGCTGAACTGCTCATGAAAAGAGCACTTAAGACAAGGCTCTCGTTAGTTCACCCTGATCTACATGAGCAGGTAGAGAGCAGGCGGCTTCAACAAAGTGCATACCATGATAGCGCAAATGTGTCACGTGAGATTGAAATCAATGATCCTGTATTTGTATTGAATTATGGACAAGGTCCCAAGTGGCTTCCCGGCACTGTCGAGGCCAAAGAGGGGAGCAGGGTGTTTCGGGTCAAACTTTCAAATGGACTCATTCACCGGAAACATTTGGACCAAATCAAACTCAGATTCACGGACTACCCTGAGCAATCCACCTTGGACCCTACCTTTTTTGATCCCCCATCGTACACACAAGTGGCAACCGGCACCACGGTTGACCACGAAGTAGAACCCATCATCCACAGCAGCCCAGCAGGACCCAACACACCAGGCAGCCCAGCAAGGCCAGCTGCACCACAGTCCAGCGAGGGCCCAGCAAATGATTCAACAACACCAGCTTTCACACCGAGACGATCAACCAGGGCAAGAAGGGCACCAGATTGACTCACATTGTAAATAGTTACACTATTGATTTGGGGGTGTGGGGGTGGGAGGGAATGTTGTTATATATGTAAACTTGTATTTACTCTGTACAGCCACCAGAGGGCTCATCCCCTGGAGTCCCAAGGGATCCCATAATCCCTTGGGAACACAGGTATTTAAGGAGGCCTCACAGGTTGGAGAGGCACTCTGGAGACCTGCAATAAAAGACTAAGGTCACACTTTACTTTGAGCTCACAGTGTTCAGTCTGACTCTTTCTCCATACACAACATCAGTACTGTTCATTCAGCTGAACAGATTTTTTTTCTTGCGATTCTAGCATTTCTAATCGGTTATTTTCCAAAATTATTTGTAGAAAAGCTAGAAAGCATATTTCAAAACCTTTATGCAGGTAACGTTTATACTGCTTATACTCTTAAAACATAGGGGTTTGGGTATGTGTATGACAGAGTGAGAAAAATATGGAGAGAATTGATTACTCACCTGTGTTAGCTTTTGTTTTGTGTTTTATCAACTTCAGAAATTACACTGTGCTGAAAATGAGAGTGCCTTTTCTCATATAGTTTGAGTTAATTTTTCAAAGAATACATTAACTAATATAATTTTGAAGCGAATAGTCCCTAATTATCAACTGTTTATTTTCTGTAATATGTTGACAGTTAGTAAAACTGAATTTTTAAAGCAGAAAGCTTCTCATTTCTGATTATCATCTGGGTTTTGCTGCTAGTTAAAAAAATTTAAGCATTCAGACACAGAGAAACAGAGAGAAGCTCTGATAAATCTAAGGGCTTGTTTTAGATATTCTCTCCGGTACAGGGCTGCTAGTCACTCCTATAATGCTCAGAGCAGCTTAAGTTTAGAGATGTACCCATATTGTCCAATATCTAACTATACAATAGTGTAATAATTGTATCCCTTTGTGATATAAACTCAATATTAATATCTTTCATACAGGTGCTTCTTCAATCTCTTTGAAGGCAGACCAAGCAAACACATCGTGGGACAAGGGCAGATATGAATCATTGGACTGGTTTATTTTACAGTGAGTGAATAAATGAACAACAGTTATGATCCGATTCAATTAGTCCAATTTGCGCAACTTGTCTTCAGTGGCAGCAATTTGGGGAGGTGTCTGGGGTACTCCTGGGCTATCCAGGAATTCACCCAATTCATCCCGGTTTGGCCCAGTCAATCCCATGCTGAGTGTGTAAAGTTTTTACTTTACAGTATGAAACCACACGAGGCACATTCTGGGGACAAGGTCACTCTGTGACCTTAACTCTTTATTCACAGGACTCCAAAGACCTTGACCCTGCGTGGGACCTCCCTTTTTATACCTGTGTGATCAGGTAAGGAGTGTTTCCCACAAGTTCACCCCTTGTGGTCAAGTGTGCATCTAGGTTGAGTGTATACAGTAATACAGTGATGTTACATTGTGGTTACATACATGACAGAGAGCAGGCATGGGTTCTTTTCTAGGTCTCCTGAAGGCTCTAACAATGTGAAGGGCCAAAGGTAATTGATCCCAGAGGCTAGCAGTTATCTTTCAGGGGTTATTGTTCAGCTCTGAAGTCTCGTTTTTCATTGGTTGCTCCAGCAGCTGCTTTTCAGTTCAAGTGAGTTGATTTTCCAGCACAGTTTTCAGCTGATTTTTTCTAAAACAGCGATGATGTTCTAATATTCTGATCCTGCTGCTGATTGGATTTCATCTTTTACACAAAGTATTTAAATCACAGAATTTAAATTTCTATTAGGCTTCAAAGAGGCCATTTTTGGGCATTAACAACCCTAAAATTTTGCATCTTGCAGGAAAAGTAAATTATAAAGTATTGGGATCTTTTGTCACTAATATAAAGCTTATAAAGGGATTATGGACTGGTTCTCATTTATATTGCAGCTTCTCTGTCAAATGCATCATACGATCTCTCAGTTATTGAAGTAACCTCTTTAAAGTACAAAAGAGGGCAATTTTCATTTTGCTGTTTAGCTTTTCTGTCCAAAACACAAAATAAATAGCAGATTCATCATCATCATTCTTAATTTTGCAGAGTCTGTTAATTACAACTAAATTAATTGTTTTAATGGGATATTGTTCATTACCTTCAACACACCAAGCCCAAATAAGTGTCAACTATTATTTATGAAGTCCTAAATATTCCTATAATTCTAAATTTAAAATTATAGGGTTGATTATGCAGTCTCATGACAGTGCCAGCAGGACCATAATGCATTGCACGTCAGACATGTAAATA
This sequence comes from Pristiophorus japonicus, assembly GCF_044704955.1. Lineage (NCBI taxonomy): Eukaryota > Metazoa > Chordata > Chondrichthyes > Pristiophoridae > Pristiophorus > Pristiophorus japonicus. The sequence continues at coordinate 101,288,969 of NC_091981.1, forward strand.
ATTTAGAGAACTGACCTTGTGTGAATTCCCAAGGTTGAGTATTTTGATTACCATGTATTTATTCCCTGTGCAAATTGGCTGATGTGCAAGGAGCATGCTAGGTACATAAGCTGGGGTATGCAGCCACAGTTAAAGTAAAGCTGCACATTGACAAATTTGATATCCTGCTGCGAGCAGTTGAGGATGGAAGTAAAGAGAACCAGGATCATGATCAGGACCCGGACCAGGATTTCTCCTTTTGAGGATCCTGTTCTGAAGGTCTTTCTCTAGGTGTCCTCCTTAAAGTGGCCTGCCTGGCAGATAAGTACTGGAAATATGCAGTTTTGATTTATTGCAGAGAATGAGGAAGAAACAGTCTGGTTTGTTAATGAGAAGGTTCCATGGGGACAATATGAGAAAGTGTCCTGTATAATGATTTACTCAATGACTTGCAGCTGTGAAAGGTGTTTGTTTAGATACCTCCTTTAGTACCTCAGTGATATTCTCCAGCTATGCTACAAAGGGTGTCTGGTCCAGCTGCCCCATGTGAATGGCTTTTTGAATAGCACAGCTATGGAAAATGTGGCATACCGAGATGATCCAGAAAACTGCCTATGTTATACTGAAGGACACCCTAGCATTGCTTCAGCATACTTATGGTGTGTTGGTAATGGATCTAGTGGAGGCATGCACTTTTTTTTTTATTCGTTCCGGAATGCGTGCGTCACTGGCAAGGCCAGAATTTATTGCCCATCCCCAATTGCCCTTGAGAAGATGATGGTGAGCCGCCTTCCTGAACCGCTGCAGTCCTTGTGGTGAAGGTACTCCCATAGTGCTGTTAGGGAGGGAGTTCCAGGATTTTGACCCAGCGACGATGAAGGAACGGCAATATATTTCCAAATCAGTATGGTGTGTAACTTGGAGGGGAACTTGTGGGTGATGGTGCTCCCATGCGCCTGCTGCCCTTGTCCTTCTAGGTGGTAGAGGTCGCGGGTTTGGGAGGTGCTGCCGAAGAAGCCGTGGCAAGTTGCTGCAGTGCATCTTATAGATGATACACACTGCAGCCACGGTACGCAAGTGGTGGAGTGCATGAATGTTGAAGGTGATGGATGAAGTAATAATCAAGCAGGCTTCTTGAGTGTTGTTGGAGTTGCACTGATCCAAGCAAGTATTCCATCACACTCCTGACTTGTGCCTTGTAGATGGTGGAAAGATTGTAATGGCAGATTAGGAAAAGGGGAGGTGCAACGAGACCTGGATGTTATGGTTCATCAGTCACTGAAAGTGGGCATGCAGGTACAGCAGGCGGTGAAGAAGGCAGATGGTATGTTGGTCTTCATAGCTAGGGGATTTGAGTATAGGAGCAGGGAGGTCTTACTGCAGTTGTACAGGGCCTTAGTGAGGCCCCACCTGGAATATTGTGTTCAGTTTTGGTCTCCTAATCTGAGAAAGGACATTTTTGCTATTGAGGGAGTGCAGCGAAGGTTCACCAGACTGATTCCAGGGATGGCTGGACTGTCATATGAGGAGAGACTGGATCAACTGGGCCTCTATTCACTGGAGTTTAGAAGGATGAGAGGGGATCTCATAGAAACGTATAAGATTCTGACGGGACTGGACAGGTTAGATGCGGGAAGAATGTTCCCGATGTTGGGGAAGTCCAGAACCAGGGGACATAGTCTTAGGATAAGGGGTAGGCCATTTAGGATTGAGATGAGGAGAAACTTCTTCACTCAGAGAATTGTTAACTTATGGAATTCCCTGCCGCAGAGAGTTGTTGTTGCCAGTTCATTGGATATATTCAAGAGGGAGTTAGATATGGCCCTTACAGCTAAAGAGATCAAGGGGTATGGAGAGAAAGCAGGAAAGGGATACTGAGGGAATGATCAACCATGATCTTATTGAATGGCGGTGTAGGCTCGAAAGATCGAATGGCCTACTCCTGCACCTATTTTCTATGTTTCTGTGTTTCTATGAAAGACTTTGGGGAGTCAGGAGGTGAGACAATCGCCGCAGAAACCCAGCCTCTGACCTGGTCTTATTGCCACAGTATTTATGTGGCTGGTTCTGTTAAGTTTCTGGTCAATGATGACCCAAGGATGTTGATAGTGGGAGATTCAACAATGGTAATGCAGTTGAATATCAAGGGACGGTGGTTAGACTCTCGCTTGTTGCAGATAGTCATTGCCTGGCACTTGTGTGCTGCAAATGCTACTTGCCATTTCTCAGTCCAAGCCTGAACGTTGTCCAGGTCTTGCTGCATGCAGGCACAGACTGCTTCATTTTCTGAGGAATTGCGAATGGAACTGAACACTGTGCAATCATCAGCAGCAAACATCCCCACTTCTGACCTTATGATGGAGGGAAGGTCATTGATGAAGCAGCTGAAGAAGGAAGGGCCTATCACACTACACTGAGGAACTTGTGCAATGATGTCCTGGGACTAAGTTAATTAGCCTCCAACAACCGCAACCATCTTCCTTTGTGCTAGGTATGACTCCAGCCAGTAGAGAATTTTCACCTTGATTCCTATTGACTTCAATTTTACTAGGGCTCCTTGATGATATACATTCGGTCAAATGCTGCCTTGATATCAAGGGCAGTCACTCTGACCTCACCTCACCTCTGGAATTCAGCCTTTTTGTCCATAGTTGGGCCAAGACTGTAATGAGGTCTGAAGTCGAGTGATCCTGACAGTATCCAAACTGAGCATCGGTGAGCAGGTTATTGATGAATATGTGCCGCTTGATAGCACTGTCGATGACATCTTCCATCACTTGCTGATGATAAAGAGTAGACTGATGGGGCGATAATTGACCAGATTGGATTTGTTCTATTTTTTGTGGACATACCTGGGCAGTTTTCTCTTTTCTCGGGTGGATGCCAGTGTTTTAGCTGTACTGGAACAGCTTGGCTAGAGACATGGCTAATTCTGGAGTACAAGTCTTCAGCAGAACAGCCGGGATGCTGTCAGGGCCCACAGCCTTTGCTGTATCCAGTGCGCACAGCTGTCCCTTGCTATGGGGAGGTGCCATCGGATTGGAAAGCAGCTAATGTAACGCCTCTGTTTAAAAAAGGGGGCAGACAAAAGGCAGGTAACTATAGGCCGGTTAGTTTAACATCTGTAGTGGGGAAAATGCTTGAAGCTATCATTAAGGAAGAAATAGCGGGACATCTAGATAGGAATAGTGCAATCAAGCAGACGCAACATGGATTCATGAAGGGGAAATCATGTTTAACTAATTTACTGGAATTCTTTGAGGATATAATGAGCATGGTGGATAGAGGTGTACCGATGGATGTGGTGTATTTAGATTTCCAAAAGGCATTCGATAAGGTACCACATAAAAGACTACTGCAGAAGATAAAGGTACACAGAGTCAGAGGAAATGAATTAGCATGGATAGAGAATTGGCTGTCTAACTGAAAACAGAGAGTCGGGATAAATGGGTCCTTTTCGGGTTGGAAATCGGTGGTTAGTGGTGTGCCACAGGGATCAGTGCTGGGACCACAACTGTTTACAATATACATAGATGACCTGGAAGAGGGGACAGAGTGTAGTGTAACAAACTTTGCAGATGACACAAAGATTAGTGGGAAAGCGGGTTTTGTAGAGGACACAGAGAGGCTGCACAGAGATTTAGATAGGTTAAGCAAATGGGCTAAGGTTTGGCAGATGGAATATAATGTCGGAAAATGTGAGGTCATCCATCTTGGGAAAAAAAACAGTAAAAGGGAATATTATTTGAATGGGGAGAAATTACAACATGCTGCGGTGCAGAGGAACCTGGGGGTCCTTGTGCATGAAACTCTTTTGAGTTTACCTGCAAAACATAAAAAACATTAAACGGTGCCACCCGACGTGGGTGACACTCCAGACATTTTCAAGGCCCTTTTTTTTTTTCCCCCCTTTTTTTGGTTTTTTTTTGTGTTTTTCTTTTTTTGTTTTTTTTTTTGGGCACTAAAATCACAATTTTCCCCAGTGCCCCCTATAAAAGGAAGGGGGACACTAAAAGCACCGGCAATTAAAACAAATTAAACTTAAAAAACGTAAAATCAAATTAAAATTTGGTTGCCGGGCGTGATGATGCACTCCAGTCCCTCCGGTGCCCACCTCTCGCGGAAGGCCGCGAGCGTACCGGTGGACACCGCGTGCTCCATCTCCAAGGACACCCTGGACCGGATGTAAGAGCGGAAGAGAGGCAGGCAGTCAGGTTGAACGACCCCCTCGACCGCCCGCTGCCTGGACCGGCTGATGGCACCCTTGGCCGTGCCCAGGAGCAGTCCTACGAGGAGGCCTTCGGACCTACCCGCTCCCCTCCGCACAGGGTGCCCAAAGATCAGGAGAGTGGGACTGAAGTGCAGCCAGAATTTCAGGAGCAGCCCCTTCAAATAATGGAACAGGGGCTGCAACCTTGTGCACTCAATAAAAACATGGAACACGGACTCCTCCAGACCTCCTTGTGCATGAATCCCAAAAAGTTAGTTTGCAGGTGCAGCAGGTAATCAGGAAGGCGAATGGAATGTTGGCCTTCATTGCGAGAGGGATGGAGTACAAAAGCAGGGAGGTCCTGCTGCAGCTGTACAGGGTATTGGTGAGACCGCACCTGGAGTACTGCGTGCAGTTTTGGTCACCTTACTTAAGGAAGGATATACTTGCTTTGGAGGGGGTACAGAGACGATTCACTAGACTGATTCCGGAGATGAGGGGGTTACCTTATGATGATAGATTGAGTAGACTGGGTCTTTACTCGTTGGAGTTCAGAAGGATGAGGGGTGATCTTATAGAAACATTTAAAATAATGAAAGGGATAGACAAGATAGAGCCAGAGAGATTGTTTCCACCGGTCGGGGAGACTAGAATTAGGGGACACAGCCTCAAAATACGGCGGAGCCAATTTAAAACCGAGTTGAGAAGAAATTTCTTCTCCCAGAGGGTTGTGAATCTGTGGAATTCTCTGCCCAAGGAAGCAGTTGAGGCTAGCTCATTGAATATATTCAAATCACAGATAGATAGATTTTTAACCAATAAGGGAATTAAGGGTAAGTGGAGCTGAGTCCACGGCCAGATCAGCCATGATCTTGTTGAATGGCGGAGCAGGCTCGAGGGGCTAGATGGCCCAATCCTGTTCCTAATTCTTATGTTCTTATTATGTTCTTATATAGCTCGTGTTAACGCCCAATTTCAAAAATGGAGACTGGAGCTTTGAGAATGGGCGACAAGAATGATGTGAAAACCCATTTTTACTGCCCACGCCAGAAATACCGCCCATTTTTGGGCGATCTGCACAAATGTGTAAAATCTAGCCCTAAGTATGGGGGCAATACTGACAATGCCATAGCTTGTGCGAGCATTCTGCATCATTGTGCTCTGTAGTAAACAATTGATTAGAGCTCATCACATCAGAAACATCAGAGCCCATAGGGTGCTGGGCAGGAGGCCTTACCCACCTCGGCAATATCGAGACAGGCATTTGTACATGTACCTGAGTGATGTATTGCTCCTGCACCCTGGGGAACTTTGCAATGTGGCAGAATGCTAAGTCTGAACCTCCGTGTTCATGGGGAAGCTGATAAAGTCTATCCTATGTGTGTACAGGGCCTCTAATGCATCAATGGGTGACATGGTGAGACAGAAGGGGAATCTCGACCGCGGAGGCTCGAAAGGAACCGGACGCGTAGAAGGAAGTGCCGCTGTGACCTTGACCTCGACCGACACTGATGTCCTGATGGCAGGCTGCATATGTGGCCTGATGAGCTCACATATTTCATTGATCACCACCTTGTGGAAGCACAGTCTCCGAAGGAAGGTCTGGTCGGACACGTCGAGGTAAGACCTCTTTTCCCTGTAACTGCGGGCTGTGTATGGTCTGGACCTCCTCCTCATTCTGTCACGTCTTAAATTGGGCACATAATGATGTGCATTAGACATTGAGCCATTTGCTTTCTGCAGCATCTGAGCATTAATCGATGCAGGCTGAGAAATGGCTGGCCCCATTGCAATGAAAGTACAATAGCGATTGATCAGAAGCAATAATTTCCTCATTAAAATGCACCTACAGTAAACCCCCAATCGTCCAGAGTCTGAAAATATGTCTATTGAGATGGTCACTTCACCTGAGAAGAACTCCAGAGTCAATCCAAACTCCCCCAAAGTTGAAGCAGCCTTTTGAATGAAGCGACCTGTGATTTTAAAAGTGGTGCCCACACCACTGTGATTCATTCAGAACAGTTTCACTTTTTCTGAGTGGTGTTTTGGATGAGCGATATTGTGGGCGAGGTGGTGAAAGTGACACTGGGCGATCGTTTCGGCAAATGTGATCCTTACGACAAATAAAAGTGGGTGGGCGGTATTATTGAATCTCGGCGTTAATTGCATGCGGGAAGTAACGCTGGGCGATATTATGGGCATTGGTTTCGCCCATTCTGATGATTCCGCCCAAAAAAAGTGGGAGGGTGGTATTATTTTTTCCCGGCGTTACGCACATGGGGAAAGTAACGCTCGCCGATAAGTGTCCAAAAAATGGGTGGCAGTTTCCATTTTGTGGCTAAATGCGCGATATCTGGGTGTTATATCTCATCAGCGGTAAAATGGACGTTAAGTGGGCGTTATGCAGGCAAAAAAGTGTAAAATCTAGCCCTTAAAGTTAACTTTCAAAGAAGCTCAAAATAGCTGGAAAGCAGGCAGCACAGGTTCGCAGTTTTCTCTCTCTCTCCCCCCAAGGTCTGTATGGGTGGACCACACACAAGGGTCTTTTGTCCTCTCCCCCTCCCCTCCCCATCCTTGAGTCTTGTGACCTCTCTCTCCCTTCCCTCCCCACCCCCCCACCCCTTGAGTCTTGTGACCTCTCTCCCTCCCCCTCCCTGGGCACCAAGCCTTCAGATCTTGTCTGCGACCCTCTCTGGTCCTCGAATGGGGTGCCTTCCTGGTCCGTTGTGGTGAGTACCCATCTGTGGCCCCTGCCGGTCAGATTGCTCCCTCCCTCCCTCCCTTCACCTGCCGAGCCGCTCCAGTGCCTCCCCGTCGCTCTGTGGCTCCGATTTCGTGCCGGTCCAGGTTGCTCCCTTCACCCAGAGCCTCTCTGGTGCCAACCCGCCATTCTGTGGCCCCCGATTTCGTGCTGGTCCAGGTCCGCTCCGCTTCCCACCTGTATCCCAGGTCGAATGGCCTCCGATGTACCTACCTGCGCTGATTTCTTTAACTCTCCGCAAGGGTTTTCTCGAGTGGCCACATACGCTGGCCTAAGTAGAAATGGAGTAACTATTAGCTGGCCAAAGTTGCCTAAATGGCCAGAATTGGCGTAGGTGGCTGGTAACGCCCCTTTTTGAGAAAAAAGAAACTTGCCTAAAAAAAAACGTAACTGTCATTTACGCTGGTGCAAATTATTGGGGAAACTGGGGACTTTTAAGTTAGGCCAGATAAAGCAGCCTACTCCAAAAAGAAACGGAGCAAATACTGGGGAAAATTGAGCCCATTGTAACTATTTTTTTTAAAACTGTAACTCCTCCCCCCCACCCCCACCCAACCTCCAATAATCACCCAACAATAAAAAAGAACAAGAAGAATAATAACAATAAAGCATCCCCCTCCCTACCTGCAGCCACGTTTCCATCCAGATCTGTTACCCCGCTGCATCTTAGCCCCACACCATTTTGGTCCCAGGGTAGCACGACAAGTCTGGCATGCAACGGGCAACGGCAAGACTTCTGCCGTGCTGGGGGTGATGGTGGCGTCATCGCCTGTTGGGGGGGTGTTGAAGGGGAAAACGAAGCTAGGGCATCGCCTTCCGAGTCAGAAGGAAATGCTTCCCCCGACTCGCTTATGTGCTGGTGCTCGTGGTATGTCTGACGGCGGCACCTTGGGGTTTAGTGCCGTGTCCCACCAACAACGCATGCCGTAAGGACTCAATGAAGACGGTCTGCGCACGCATCTCCAAGAGTGTCTACTGCAAAAAGCTCCGCTTGGCGAGCAGTCGCCCGGGACATGTCCCTCGTGAATACCACGAATGCCTGGAGATGCTCACGACTAATCGCGACACTCTCCTCGCACAGTCTGGTCAAGTCCTCTATCCGATCGGCCAGGAGGAGGCATGTGTTGACCTCGCTGACCCGACCTCCATGGAGTCGGTGTGTGCACTTTAAACACCTTGGCGTCGCCGGCTGCACGCCACTTGGTCCCGCTACCTCTTCAGTCAAAAACGACAAAGTGGTCGCAGGTCCCACAGGTACATCAGTCATGGTGGTGGTAAGGGTACCCTCCTCTGATTCCATGGTATATTCCTGCTCCTCGTGGTCGCTGCTCTTTTCCTCCTCCCCTCCTGTGGTGAGGGCCACCTGCAGCCGGTAGGGCGAGGGGATCGGTCGCGCCTCGCTGCGCGAGGGTGTTGGTGGACCTGCAAAACACAATTGAGCTTATCAGAACGGAAGGGTACACATTCTTGCGCTGCTTTGCGCTGGCATACGAAGGAGGAGCAGCAGTACTACAATAAATGAGAGCGGAGGCGTTACATAACAACGATCACACGGTAGTACATATGATAGTAAATCCAAGTTGAAATTCAGCGACCCAGAGAGCTCTGGAAGCTGGATCAGTCGAAGAAAGACAGAATGATAAGAGTGAGTGTTTATGGGGAGCGGACAGAGAAGGCGACAGATGGCCAGATCGCCTGCTCCTCCTCTTGTCAACCTGAGAGTATCACAGAGGCTGCAAGGGAATCAGGATAGCTGCGTACATAACATAACATCATTCTTATATTATAATGAAATTATGTTACTGTTGTGTTCCTAACACAGATGAAGTTAAAGCACACAGGGAGGTTAAAGTAACAGTCACCTCAGTCTTTATTGAGACACTCCAGAGTGAGTAACAGGCCTTAGGGCTTATATACAGTGCTCCCAAGGGATGCTGGAATCCCTTGGGACTTCAGGGGATGCGCTCCCTGGTGGCGGAGCATGGGAGTGCATGCTTTACAGATACACAACAGTTACATTGCTTGACGCAGTACTCACATGACGCAAGCGAGGGATCTGCCTTACTACAGATGGCCCCCAACCTGTGCCGCTGCCCATTCCTCAAACTCCGTTAGCTGCGTTAGCTGGGCAGGGCCTCCTCCGGTTCGCCTTCGCTCAGACCTATTCTTTGCTAACTTCTTCTGCAAACATGAAAAGAGCATGGCATAAGCTCATTGACTAGGTAATATCATGGAAAGACAGCAGTTGTCAACGTTATATACTAATAGGGTTTTTAATCCACAATTGATGCACGGTTATAACAAAGATCGTATTCTTTTGGGCCCTAGCGATCTGAGTCGAAAGTCTAGCCCATAGAAATTAACATAGGGCTGGACTTTCCGCTTAGATTGCTAGTACCTAAAAAATGAGTGATGTTTCAGCCTTAGCAGTTTCAACCTTCATGATCGCTGGAACAGCGCCCAATTTTGGGATCGCGACTGTTATATATGTAAACCTGTAAAAACTTTGTTTAACCACCAGAGGGCTCATATTCTGGAGTCCCAAGGAATCCCACAATCTCTTGGGAGCACCTGTACTTAAGGAGCCTCACAGGCTGGAAAGGACTCTGGAGACCTGCAATAAAAGACTACGGTCACACTTTACTTTGAGCTCACAGCATCTGGTCAGATTCTTTATTCATTCACTACAACTGGCGACGAGATACAGATAACGAACCCTACCACAAAGATGCAAAGAACAGTGGGCACCCTGGAGAAAATTTCGGAGGGAGATGATTGGGAAACCTTCGAGGAGCGACTCGACCAATACTTTGTGGCCAACGAGCTGGAAGGAGAAGCGAACGCTGCCAAACGAAGGGCGATTCTCCTCACCATTTGCGGGGCACCAACGTATGGCCTCATGAAAAATCTGCTTGCTCCAGCGAAACCCATAGAGAAATTGTTGATGATTTGTACACACTGGTCCGGGAGCATCTTAACCCGAAGGAAAGTGTCCTGATGGCGAGGTACCGGTTCTACACGTGCAAGAGGCCTGAAGGCCAGGAAGTGGCGAGCTATGTCACCGAGCTAAGACGCCTTGCAGGACGCCTTGCGAATTTGAAGGACATTTGGAGCACACACTCAGGGACTTCTTTGTATTTGAAGTAATACTTCGCAAACTTTTGACTGCAGAGACCCCAACCTTGAGTAAAGCCATAGCGATAGCCCAGGCGTTCATCGCCACCAGTGACAATACCAAGCAAATCTCTCAGGACGCGAGTGCTGCTACAAGTACTGTGAACAAAGTAATGTTGTTTTCGAATCGTAATCATTTCGGCGATCGAATTCAATGAGTGGGCCAGTCCAATTGTTCCAGTCCTCAAAGGAGACGCCACCGTTAGAATCTGGGTTATTAATCGTTTCTCCCTGCAGGATCAATACCACTACCAAAGGCAGATGACCTTTTTGCGACGCTGACGGGAGGAAAGACATTCACAAAGCTGGACTTGACCTCGGCCTACATGATGCAGGAGCTGGAGGAATCATCGCAGGGCCTCACCTGCATCAATATGCACAAAGGTCTTTTCATTTACAACAGATGCCCGTTTGGGATTCGATCAGCCACGGCGATATTCCAGAGAAACATGGAAAGATTACTGAAGTTGGTCCTGTGCACCGTGGTCTTCCAGGACGACATCTTGGTTACAGGTCAGGATGCAGTCAAACATCTGCAAAACCTGGAGGAGGTTCTTAGTCGGCTTAATCACGTGGGGCTCAGGTTAAAACGCTCGAAGTGCTTTTTCCTGGTGCCTGAAGTGGAGTTCCTGGGGAGAAGAATCGCGGCGGACGGCATCAGGCCACCGATTCGAAGACAGAGACAATCAAGAACACAAGGAGGCCACAGAATGTGACGGAACTGCGGTCGTTTCTAGGACTCCTGAACTACTTTGGTAACTTCTTACCGGTTCTCAGCACACTGTTAGAACCACTGCATGCTTTACTGCATAAAGGAGATGAAAGGGTATGGGGTAAAAACCAAGAAAATGCCTTTGTAAAAGCTAGAAAACTGTTATGTTCAAACAAATTGCTTGTATTGTATGATCCATGTAAACGTTTGGTACTAACATGTGATGCGTCGTCATATGGTGTCGGGTGTGTATTGCAACAAGCTAATGAATCTGGGAAATTGCAACCGGTTGCTTATGCATCCAGAAGTCTGTCTAAGGCTGAGAGGGCCTACAACATGATTGAAAAAGAAGCATTAGCGTGTGTTTATGGGGTAAAAAAAATGCATCAATATCTGTTTGGGCTCAAATTTGAATTGGAAACTGACCATGAGCCACTGATATCCCTCTTTTCTGAAAGTAAGGGGATAAATATGAATGCATCGGCCCTCGTCCAGAGATAGGCGCTCATGTTGTCCACATACAATTATGCCATCCGCCACAGGCCAGGCACAGAAAACTGCGCCGATGCTCTCAGTAGGCTGCCATTGCCCACCACGGGGTTCGAAATGGCACAGCCCACAGATTTAGTTGTGGTAATGGAAGCATTCGAGAGTGAGCAATCACCTGTTACCGCCCGACAGATTCGAACTTGGATGAGCCAGGATCCCTTACTGTCCTTAGTAAAAAAAAAAACTCTGTGCTTCGCGGAAGCTGGTCCAGTGTCCCATTAAAAATGCAGGGAAGAAATAAAGCTGTACCAGCGGTGCAAAGATGAAATGTCTATACAGGCAGACTGCCTCCTGTGGGGTAATTGGGTAGTGGTACCAAATAAGGGCAGGGACACTTTCATTAGTGACCTCCACAATACCCACCCAGGCATTGTAATGAGGAAACCAATAGCCAGATCCCACATGTGGTGGCCCGGTATCGATGTGGACAAATGTAACACGTGTTCACAGTTAAGCAATGCCCCCAGGGAAGCTCCACTAAGTTTATGTTCTTGGCCCTCCAAACCATGGTCTCAGGTCCATGTCGACTATGCAGGCCCGTTCTTGGGAAAGATGTTCCTCGTGGTTGTAGATGCGTACTCCAAATGGATTGAATGTGAGATAATGTCGGCAAGCACGTCCACGGCCACCACTGAAAGCCTGCGGGCCATGTTTGCCATGCACGGCCTGCCTGATGTCCTTGAGTGATAATGGGTCGTGTTTCACCAGTGCCAATTTTCAAAGAATTCATGACCCGCAATGGGATCAACATGTCACATCTGCCTCGTTCAAACCAGCATCCAATGGTCAGGCAGAGAGAGCAGTGCAAACTATCAAGCAGAGCTTGAAGAGGGTAACTGAAGGTTCACTGAAGACTCGCCTATCCTAAGTCCTGCTTAATTACCGCACGAGACCCCACTCGCTCACTGGAATTCCACCAGCTGAACTGCTCTTGAAAAGCGCACTTAAGACAAGGCTCTCGTTAGTTCACGCTGATCTACGTGAACAGGTAGAGAGCAGGCGGCTTCAACAAAGTACATATCATGATAGCACAAATGTGTCATGCGAAATTGAGATTAATGATCCTGTATGTGTGTTGAACTATGGACAAGGTCCCAAGTGGCTTCCCGGCACTGTCGTGGCCAAAGAGGGGAGTAGGGTGTTTTGGGTCAAACTTTCAAATAGACTCAGCTACAGGAAACACTTGGACCAAACCAAACTCAGATTCATGGACTATCCAGAGCAACCCACATTAGACCCGACCTTTTGTGACCCCCCCCCCCAACACACACACCAGTAGCAACCAACACATCGGTTGACCACGAAGCAGAACCCATCACTCGCAGCAGCCCAGCAGAACTCACCACACCAGGCAGCCCAGATAGGCCAGCTGCACAGCAGCCCAGTGAGGGCCAACAAATGACTCACCAAAACCAGCATTTGCACCGAGACGATCAATCAGGGAAAGAAAGGCCGCAGATCTTGTTATATATGTAAACCTGTAAATACCTTGTTTAACCACCAGAGGGCTCATCCCCTGGACTCCCAAGGGATCCCACAATCCCTTGGGAGCACCTGTACTTAAGGAGGCCTCACAGGCTGGAAAGGACTCTGGAGACTTGCAATAAAAGACTAAGGTGACACTTTACTTTGAGCTCACAGCATCTGGTCAGACTCTTTATTCATACACTACAGTGACTTTCGGCACTTTTCGAAATCACACCCATTTGTAACTATTTGTGCCGACAGCTCATCTAATTTGTTATGAATGCTGCATGCCTTCAGATAAGAACTTTTAAATGTGTTTTCTTATCATTTTCTCCTGCTGTGGCCCCAGTTTCTGATACACTCTTATGGTTGTAGATTCTGTTACTTCTTGTTACGCTCTGGTTTTCGTTTCCCCCAATGCCAATGCTACCCTGCTCTATTGCCTTCACCTTGTTCTTTGAGCTTTTAAGTTTCTGCTCAAGGGAGGATAGGAGGGCAGTGAACTCAGAGGAGAGAGCATATGACAGATAATGCCTGTAATGATTTGGAAAGAGTAAGGGAGGGAATACGTTGTAAAATTAGGAAATGTCATTTGTTGTATTGCTAACATGGGATATCATTCCATAATAAGATTTGGTAATGGATTTTGCAACAACAGTAATACCTGTATTGTTTAGCATTCTGCTGGGAACGTCACCTACAATCCTGGATAAGAACTACCTGAGCAGCAAGAACATGATTGTATAGCAAGTCAAACTTATCTACTTGTGTATTTTCAATTTAATCAAGAAATTAATCTAATACTTCACCACTGCTTCTAGAATCCAGAAGTGGCAGACAATATTTGAGAGTTTGAGGTGACTAACTTTTTAAAGAATCAGTTGAGTCAGGTTGTGCGACAGTGAATTTTTTGCTGTAGTTGCCATTTATAGAAAACGTAAAATTTACAAGCATATTTCATACCCAAGCATCCCATTTCCATCAGGCACAACCTGATACCAGCAAACATATAGGTTAAACAAGATCAGAGAGCTAAACTCATGGCTCAAAGACTGGTGTTGGAGAAATGGGTTTTGATTCCTGGGGCACTGGCACCAGTCCTGGACTAAAAGGGAGCTGTTCAGTCAGGGCGGACTCCACTTGGAACGTGCTAGGGCTAGGGTCCTGGCGAAACAAATAACTAGGCTGCAGAGAGAGCTTTAAACTAATTAGTGGCGGGGGGGAGGGTTCAGGTGAGCAGAAACCTAAAAGCTCAAAGAACAAGGTGAAGGCAATAGAGCAGGGTAGCATTGGGGGAAACAAAAACCAGTGTGTGACAGGAAGGGACAGAATCTATAAACATAAGAGTGTATCAGAAACTGGGGCCATAGCAGGAGAAAATGTTAAGAAAACACATTTAAAAGTTCTTCATCTCAATGCATGCAGCATTCGCAACAAATTAGATGAGCTGTCGGCAGAAATAGTTACAAATGAGTATGATCTGATAGCCATAATAGAGACGTGGTTGCACGATGACCAAGACTGGGATACTTGACAATTTGGAAGGACAGACCAAAAAGAAAGGGAGGTAGGGTAGCTCTATTGATAAAGGATGGAATCACTGCAATAGTGAGAAACGATATTGGCTCAAATGATCAGGATGTTGAAACAGTTAGGGTGGAGATAAGGAATAATGAGAAAAAGTCACTGGTAGACGTAATCCATAGGCCCCCCGAACAGTAGCAACTCTGTTGGTCGGAGTATAAACCAAGAAATAGTGGGGGCTCGTAAAATAATAATTATGGGTGATTTTAACCTCGATATTGATTGGACAAATCAAATTGATCAGGGTAGCCTTGAGGAAGAGTTCATGGAGTGCATAAGGTACAGGTTCCTTGAGCAGTATGTAATGGAACCAACCAGGGGGCAGGCTATCTTAGATCTGGTCCTGTGTAATGAGACAGGTTAATAAACAGTCTCCCAGTGAAGGATCCCTTTGGAATGAATGATCATAGCATGATTGAATTTGAAATTCAGATGGAGGGCGAGAAAGTTAGATCTCAAATCAGCGTACGAAGCTTAAATAAAGGAGACTACAAAGGTATGAGGGCAGAGTTGGCTAAAGTAGACTGGGAAAATAGATTAAAGTGTAGGATGGCTGATGAACAGTGGCATACATTTAAGGAGATATTTCATAACTCTCAAGAAAAATATATTCCAGTGAGGAGGAAAGGGTGTAAAAGAAAAGATAGCTAACTAAAGAAATAAAGGATAGTACCCAATTTAAAACAAGAGCATACAAATTGGCAAAACTAGTGGGAGGACTAAGCTAGCTTAGTTAATTGGCCCCCAAAACAGGCCAGTGGTGAGTCAGCAAGGAACAGTATAAAAAGAGAGGACTTGGTGCAGACTTGCTCGGAGTGCAGTGGCAGGTCAGAGTGCAAAGGTAAGAGTTTGGGCAAGTGGGAGCGGGAGGTGTTGTTTTGTCTTGTTTTCCCCACCAGTGCTGACTCCCTGACCTGGGAGGAAAAGAAAATGAAGTGTGACTCTATAGCGAGGATTGGGGACGTCAGAGTGGCCTATAAAGGCCCAGTGGCAGTCGAGAGGTGGGATTTCTGGGACGTCGGAGCTGCCTATAAAGGCCCAGTGGCAGTCGAGAGGCGGGATTTCTGGGACGTCGGAGCGGCCTATAAAGGCCCAGCGGCAGTTGAGAGGCGGGATTTCTGGGACGTCAGAGCGGTCTCTAAAGGCCAGCTGGTGCAGCTGCAGCAGGGAGAGAAGGCAAAAAGAAATAGAAAGAAATTGAAAGGTGACGTCACAGCCAAGTGATTGGTGAGTAGCTTTTTCTTTTTCTTTTCTTGCTCAGTAAATAACCTTTAGCATTATTATTGCCAAATTAAGTTAATCTAGGGGTTAAGTCAAGGCAGGAAAGCTTGGACACATGTTATGCTCCTCCTGTACTATGTGGGAAGTCAGGGACTCTTCCAGTGTCCCTGACGACTACATATGCAGGAAGTGTATCCGGCTGCAGCTCCTAACAGACCGCATAGCGGCACTGGAGCTGCAGGTGGATTCGCTCTGGAGCATCCACAATGCTGAGAATGATGTGAATAGCACGCTTAGTGAGTTGGTCTTACCACAGGTAAAGGTTACACAGCCAGATAGGGGATGGGTGATCAACAGGAAGAGCAGTGGAAGGAAGGTACTGCAAGGGCCCCCTGCGGTCATCCCCCTGCAAAACAGATATACCGCTTTGGGTACTATTGAGGGGGATCACTCATCAGGGGAGAGCAGCAGCAGCCAAGTTCATGGCACCATGGGTGGCTCTGCTGCACAGGAGGGCAGGAAAAAGAGTGGGAGAGCTATAGTGAAAGGGGATTTGATTGTAAGGGGAATAGATAGACGTTTCTGCGGCCGCAACCGAGACTCCAGGATGGTATGTTTCCTCCCTGTGCAAGGGTCAAGGATGTCTTGGAGCGGGTGCAGGACATTTTGAAGGGGGAGGGTAAACAGCCAGTTGTCGTGGTGCATATAGGTACCAACGATATAGGTAAAAAATGGGATAGGGTCTTACAAGATGAATTTAGGGAGCGAAGAGTTAAATTAAAAAGTAGGACCTCAAAAGTAGTTATCTCAGGATCGCTACCAGTGCCACGTGCTAACTGGAGTAGGAATCGCAGGATAGCTCATGAATACATGGCTTGAGGAGTGGTGCAGAGGGAGGGATTCAAATTCCTGGGACACTGAAACCGGTTCTGGGGGAGGTGGGACCAGTACAAACCAGACGGTCTGCACCTGGGCAGGACCGGAACCAATGTCCTTGGAGGAGTGTTTGCTAGTGCTGTTGGGGAGGGGTTAAACTAATATGGCAGGGCGATGGGAACCTATGCAGGGAGACAGAGGGAAGTAGAATGGGGGCAGAAGCAAAAGATAGAAGAAAAGAAAAGTAAAAGTGGAGGGCAGAGAAACCCAAGGCAAAAAGCAAAAAGGGCCACATTAGAACAAAATCCTAAAGGGGCAAAGTGTGTTAAAAAGACAAGCCTGAAGGCTCTGTACCTCAATGTGAGGAGTATTTGGAATAAGGTGGACGAATTAACTTCGCAGATAGCAGTTAATGGATATGATGTAATTGGCATCACAGAGACATGGCTCCAGGGTGACCAAGGCTGGGAACTCAACATCCAGGGGTATTCAACATTCAGGAAGGATAGACAGAAAGGAAAAGGAGGTGGGGTGGTGTTGCTGGTTAAAGAGGAAATTAATGCAATAGTAAGGAAGGACATTAGCTTGGATGATGTGGAATCTGTATGGGCGGAGCTACGGAATACCAAAGGGCAGAAAACGCTAGTGGGAGTTGTGTACAGACAACCATACAGTAGTAATGAGGATGGGGACAGCATCAAACAAGAAATTAGGGATGCATGCAATAAAGGTACAGCAGTTATCATGGGCGACTTTAATCTACATATTGACTGGGCTAACCAAACTGGTAGCAATGCGGTGGAGGAGGATTTCCTGGAGTGTATTAGGGATGGTTTTCTCGACCAATATGTCGAGGAACCAACTAGAGGGCTGGCCATCCTAGACTGGGTGATGTGTAATGAGAAAGGACTAATTAACAATCTTGTTGTGCGAGGCTCCTTGGGGAAGAGTGACCATAATATGGTAGAATTCTTTATTAAGATGGAGAGTGACACAATTAATTCAGAGACTAGGGTCCTGAACTTGGGGAAAGGTAACTTGGATGGTATGAGATGTGAATTGGCTAGAATAGACTGGCGAGTGATACTTAAAGGGTTGATGGTGGATAGGTAATGGCAAACATTTAAAGATTACATGGATGAACTTCAACAATTGTACATCCATGTCTGGAGTAAAAATAAAATGGGGAAGGTGGATCAACCGTGGGTGACAAGGGAAATTAAGGATAGTGTTAAATTCAAGGAAGAGGCATATAAATTGGCCAGAAAAAGCAGCAAACCTGAGGACTAGGAGAATTTTGTAATACAGCAGAGGAGGACAAAGTGTTTGATTAGGAGGGGGAAAATAGAGTACGAGAGGAAGCTTGCTGGGAACATAAAAACTGACTGCAAAAGCTTCTATAGATATGTGAAGAGAAAAAGATTAGTGAAAACAAACGTAGGTCCCTTGCAGTCAGATTCAGGTGAATTTATAATGGGGAACAAAGAAATGGCGGACAAGTTAAACAAATATTTTGGTTCTGTTTTCATGAAGGAAGACACAAATAACCTTCCGGAAATACTAGGGGACCGAGGGTTTAGTGAGAAGGAGGAACTGAAGAATATCCTTATAAAGCGGGAAATTGTATTCGGGAAATTGATGGGATTGAAGGCCAATAAATCTCTGGGGCCTGATAGTCTGCATCCCAGAGTACTTGAGGAAGTGGCCCTAGAAATAGTGGATGCATTAGTGATCATTTTCCAACAGTCTATTGACTGTGGATCAGTTCCTATGGACTGGAGGGTAGCTAATGTAACACCACTGTTTAAAAAAGGAGGGAAGAGAGAAAATGGGTAATTATAGACCGGTTAGCCTGACATCAGTAGTGGGAAAAATGTTGGAATCAATTATTAAAGATGAAATAGCACGCATTTGTAAAGCAGTGACAGGATCGGTCCAAGTCAGCATGGATTTATGAAAGGGAAATCATGCTTGACAAACCTTCTGGAATTTTTTGAGGATGTAACTAGTAGAGTGGACAAGGGAGAACCAGTGGATGTGGTGTATTTGGCACCTTTCAAAAGGCTTTTGACAAGGTCCCACACAAGAGATTGGTGTGTAAAATCAAAGCACATGGTATAGGAGGTAATGTACTGACGTGGATAGAGAACTGGTTGGCAGACAGGAAGCAGAGAGTCGGGATAATCGGGTCCTTTTCAGAATGGCAGGCAGTGACTAGTGGAGTGCCGCAGGGCTCAGTGCTGGGACCCCAGCTCTTTACAATATACATTAACGATTTAGATGAAGGAATTGAGTGTAATATCTCCAAGTTTGCTGATGACACTAAACTGGGTGGCAGTGAGAGCTGTGAGGAAGACTCTAAGAGGCTGCAGGATGACTTGGACAGGTTAGGTGAGTGGGTCAATGTATGGTAGATGCAGTATAATGTGGATAAATGTGAGGTTATCCACTTTGGGCAAAGACACAAAGGCAGAATATTATCTGAATGGCGGCAGATTAGGAGAGAGCAACGAGACCTGGGTGTCATGGTTCATCAGTCATTGAAAGTTGGCATGCAGATACAGCAGGCGGTGAAGGCGGCAAATGGTATGTTGGCCTTCATAGCTAGGGGATTTGAGTATCGGAGCAGGGAGGTCTTACTGCAATTGTACAGGGCCTTAGTGAGGCCTCACCTGGAATAGTGTGTTCAGTTTTGGTGTCTTAATCTGAGGAAGGACGTTCTTGCTATTGAGGGAGAGCAGCAAGGTTCACCAGACTGATTTCCGGGATGGCTGGACTGACATATGAGGAGAGATTGGATCAACTGGGCCTTTATACTAGAGTTTAGAAGGATGAGAGGGGATCTCATCGAAACTTATAAGATTCTGACGGGACTGGACAGGTTAGATGCAGGAAGAATATTCCCGATGATGGGGAAGTCCAGAACCAGGGGACACAGTCTTAGGATAAGGGGTAGGCCATTTAGGACTGAGATGAGGAGATACTTCTTCACTCAGAGTTGTTAACCTGTGGAATTCCCTACCGCAGAAAATTGTTGATGCCAGTTCATCGGATATATTCAAGAGGGAGTTAGATATGGCCCTTATGGCTAAAGGGATCAAGGGGCATGGAGAGAAAGCAGGAAAGGGGTACTGAGGGAATGATCAGCCATGATCTTTTGAATGGTGGTGCAGGCTCAAAGGACCGAATGACCTACTCCTGCACCTATTTTCTATGTTTCTATGTAAGATTGGGAAGCTTTTAAAAGCCAACAAAGAATGACTAAAAAAATGATTAAGAAAGGGAAGATAGACTTGAAAGAAAACTATCACAAAATATAAAAACAGATAGCAAGAGTTTCTACAGGTATTTAAAAAAAAAGAGTGGCTAAAGTAAATGTTGATCCCTTAGAGGACGAGACTGGAGAATTAGTGACGGGGAACATGGAGATGGCAAAACAAATATTTTGTATCAATTTTTATCCCAACAGTGGATAGTCAACGGGTTATAGCGGGGGAGGACATTCTTGTTATTGAGGGAGTGCAGCGAAGATTCACCAGACTGATTCCCGGGATGGCGGGACTGACCTATCAAGAAAGACTGGATCAACTGGGCTTGTATTCACTGGAGTTCAGAAGAATGAGAGGGGACCTCATAGAAACGTTTAAAATTCTGACGGGTTTAGACAGGTTAGATGCAGGAAGAATGTTCCCAATGTTGGGGAAGTCCAGAACCAGGGGTCACAGTCTGAGGATAAGGGGTAAGCCATTTAGGACCGAGATGAGGAGAAACTTCTTCACCCAGAGAGTGATGAACCTGTGGAATTCTCTACCACAGAAAGTAGTTGAGGCCAATTCACTAAATATATTCAAAAGGGAGTTAGATGAAGTCCTTACTACTCGGGGGATCAAGGGTTATAGCGAGAAAGCAGGAAGGGGGTACTGAAGTTTCATGTTCAGCCATGAACTCATTGAATGGCGGTGCAGGCTAGAAGGGCTGAATGGCCTGCTCCTGCACCTATTTTCTATGTTTCTATGTTTCTATGAGGAACTTAACACAATCACAATCATGAAGGAGGTGGTCCTCAGTAAGATAATGGGACTAAAGGCAGATAAATCCCCTGGACCTGATGGCTTGCATCCTAGGGTCTTAAGAGAAGTAACAGCAGGGATAGTGGATGCATTGATTGTAATTTACCAAAATTCCCTGGATTCTGGAGGGGTCCCAGCAGATTGGAAAACTGCAAATGTAACTCCCCTATTTAAAAAAAAGAGGCAGACAAAACGCAGGAAACTATCGACCAGTTAGCGTAACATCTGTGGTTGGGAAAGTGTTTGAGTCCATTACTAAAGAAGCAGTAGCAGGATATGGTGTGTGTAGGCACCTTTAGTAATGACTCCACGAGGCAGGGTATGATACTTAAACTGTGTAGACCTGTAGTCCTTCAGTTGCAGCTCCTGAGTGATGACAACAAGCTGCGAGTTCCCTTTTATACTGGGTTACCTGCCATGTGGAGGCAACCCTTAGGTCTCCAGCAGCACCATCCTCTGGTGTACCGGGAGGGTGTGTACAGCATAAGGGTACATTCAATGTTACATAACGGGGGTGTTACAGACATCACAGTAAACAGGCATGCATAACACAACAATACTCCCCCGAGCATTTTTCATAGCCTAGTTGTCATGACCAGGGGAGTTGATCAGTGGTGGGCTATTGGAGGTTTTGGTGAGGGTTGTGTGGTTTGCCAGGTGTGACCCCTGTGCTTGAGGCTGGCCTCGTACGTTTCCCCTCCCTCACACACAAACCAAGTGGGTGTCACTGTTGTGGGATCCCTCGGGGAGGTAGCCATGGCACATGTGTATACACTGTGATGTGGGTAGTTGTGAGGTGGTGGGCAGGGCCACAAGACTGGATGGACTCCTTGTCCACCAATTGGGATGAGGGTCAGGTCATCCCAGGGTTTGCCAGGGAAGCTGGAGGGTATTAGCCTCATGCTCCTGGTGTTGGCCCTGGTGACCAGGGGCTGTAGGGCTGGTCTGGTGCAAGTTGCCATTGGTGATGGCTGGGCTGCCCATTGACCACTGTCCCTGCAGTGGGTCTGCTCCCACTGCCTGTGTGTGTGTCCTGCAAGGGGCATCACATTCCAAAGGTCCAGGCTACATGGTCAGATAGTCTGCTGGACCTGGGGGTCTCCCACAGGGGGATTCCATTGGCATCAATGTCCTACTGGTATACATGACACCTTGGCTCTGATCACACATAGTCGAGCCTGCATTATACATCCTAGCATTTGCATCATTTTTGGGTGTCCTGGTTTCAACAGACATGGTTACATTAAGCATTTCACAATCTCTATCTTTACCGTTAAGCATAATAAACTTTATCTTAACCTTACTGACACCTGCATTCATATCATTAGTCACATTAGTTAAACCAGCATCACAATTCATTATTACATTGCATATATTTTCATACTTGCACCCTTTAATCGCATCTCTAGCTTTAAAGTCCGTGTACTCAAATAGTTGAAACTTCCCCTTTAAATTTCTTTAGTTACCGGTCTCCTTTAAGGGAGCCTTCAAATTCGATTGGCCGCTCGATGTCATGTGATGCTCCTCCATGCTCACTGATGGCATGATGGTGGCCATTTTGATTACAAGTGTTTCTCCTTGTGCTGCTGGTGCTGCAGCCATTTCCTGGCTTTCCTGCAGGAGGGCTGTGGTGGCCTTTTCTTCCACAGGGCCACTTCGCCTGATGTGGACCCGGTTCATCCAATTCCTACCCAGCAGCGTGGGACCGTCGCCGGCTACAAACCACAGGGGGAGTTTGTTCAACACGCCGCCCTGGGAGACCGGGACGTCTACACTGCCAATGATTTAGATTTTACCTTTGGTATAGGTGAACAGCTTTGCCTGGACAGGAGACAGTTTTGGTCGAGTGACAGGATTCCCAGAACTCCATGTTCAAATCCATCCAATCAGGTTTCCGCCCCTGCCAGAGTACTAAAACGGCTCTTATCGAAGTAACAAATAACATGCTATATGACTGTGACAGTGATAAACTGTCTTTGTCCTTTTTCAACCTTTGACATGGTTGACCACACCATCCTCCTCCAGCGCCTTTCCTCCATTATCCAGCTGTGTGGGACTGCACTCGCCTGCTTCCATTCTTAGCATTCCAGTCATAGTCAGAGAATCACCTGCAATGGCTTCTCTTCCCACTCCCGCACCATTACCTCTGGAGTCCCCCAAGGATCTATCCTTTCCCCCCACCCCCATTTATCATCTACATGCTGCCCTTTCGCGACATCATCTGAGAGCTTGAGCACAGAGCTTAGCAACAGAGCTGGATGAACGCAAGCACAGTAGAAGAGTTTGGTGAGAGCAGGAAGGCAGTTGAGAGGAGGAAGGCAGTTGAAACGTCCAACTGAAGAGGAGTGGAGCCACAGTAACCAAGGATTCGAAGTTAATAGGCCCGACAGCGGACCTGCAGGAGAGCGAAAGAAGCAGCCGGACATAAAGGTAGGCCCGAGAGCCCAGAGCATAGAGGGAGCGAGGTTAAAAAAAAATCTAAAGTGATGCTGATCTGTGTGTTGCGAGATTGCGCTCAAGACAGGAAAATGATGTATAAGAACATAAGAAATAGGAGCATGAGTCGGCCATTTGGCCCCTCGAGCCTGGTGTGACATTTAATATCATGGCTGATCTGATCATGGACTCAGCTCCACTTCCCTGCCCGCTCCCGATAACCCCTTATTCCCTTATCTCGCCAACATCTATCTCCACCTTATATATATTCAATGCCTCAGCCTCCACAGCTCTCTGGGGCAGAGAATTCCATAGATTTACAAACCTCCGAGAGAAAAAATTCCTCTTCATCTCAGTTTTAAATGGGCAGCCCCTTATTCTGAGACTGTGTCCCCTAGTTTTAGTTTCTCCTATGAGTGAAAATATCTCCTCTGCATCCATCTTGTCGAGCCCCCTCATTATCTTATGTTTCAATAAGATCACCTCTTATTTTTCTGAACTCCAATGAGTATAGGCCTAACCTACTCAACCTATCTTCATAAGTCAACCCCCTCATCTCCGGAATCAACCTAGTGAACCTTCTCTGGACAGCCTCCAATGCAAGTATATCCTTCCTTAAATACGGAGACCAAAACTGTACACAGTAAACTAGGTGTGGCCTCACCAATACCCTGTACAGTTCCTGTCAAGCCAAGAACACGCCACTGACAGAGATTCAGCAAGACAGTCCTGAGCCTCTGGAAATTGCTGGAAGTTATCGTGTTGGAATACGAGATCAATGAATTGACGAGGGTATCAGCGAGTACATTGTAGCTTTAAAAAAGCTATCCATTCACTGTCTATTTGCAAACTTGCAGGACCGAGCGTTGTGTGACCGCTTTGTTTGTGGGATGAAAAATGAAGCAATCAGAAAAAAGTTGACGACAAGCCCTAACTTGGCTTTTGAATGAGCTCGTCGACGGATATGGCCGACCAATACTCCCAAGAATTTCACACCATTTCCAGTCATCAGACACTAAGGTGAATCGCCTGCAGGTTAGAAGTAAAAGGCAATTGGGCCCCAAGGCCTCAGCAACCGGCCAACATAACAGTGCATTGAAGTCATCCTATTGGTGTCTGGGACAAGACATTGCTCAAAGCTGTCCATATGTTAAGGCAGAGTGTTTCTACTGCAAGAAAACTGGGCATCTTGCGAAGGCATGCCAACTGAAGAATAAACCAACTTTCAATGCTATAAGTAGAAATTGCCAGACACTACACAGCATTGAAGAGAAGCAACAGGACAAAGAGGTTTTGGAGATACATGTCATCGGGAGCACGAAGGTATCTAACAACGATTCACGATGTATCGTCATCCAAATAGACATTGCAGGAATCAGGATACCCATGGATACGTATCAAGTTTTCACATCAATCCACAGCCTTGTCCCTCCCCATCTCTAACCTCCTCCAGCCCTATAAGCCTTTGAGATATCTGCGCTCCTCCAACATTGGCCTCATGCACCCTCTACTTTAATCATTCCACCATTGGCGACCATGCTTTCAGCTGTCTAGGCCCTAAACTCTGGAATTCTATCCTTAAACCTCTTCTCCTTTAAGATGCTCCTTAAAACCTACCTCTTTGATCATCTGTCCTAATACCTTATATGGCCCTGTGTCAAATTTTGTTTGATAAGGTTCCTGTGAAGCACCTTGGGACGTTTTACTATGTTAAAGGCGCTTTATAAATGCAAATTGAGTATTTTTAAGACCTCCATTTCAAGACCCTACTGTATGATTTGTCTGTCTCTGCACCAGAGTAAATATCTTTCACTTTGCGCTTGTAAATACTGGACATGTTAGCTGTGGAATGGTGGACGTAGATGCACTGCAGTAAACCAAAGTGATATGACACAAAGGCTAGAAATTCCTTATAGCCAAGAAATGAGCAGTGTTTATACTAAATAAGCTTAGGCTGCGCCACCTGAAGATAGTCTTAGTACCACATAAAATTCGTGCTCACTCCTCATTAACATATTAGTTTTAAAACTCATGCTCATTAGCATTACACTGAACAGCTGGACCATATCAGGGACGTGGCAGCGCTGCTGAGGTGTCCGCCCAGTTAGCGCCCAAGGAAGGAAGATTGCCACTTAAAGGGAAGGGCCCACACTGTCAACTCTGCACAAGAAAAAGGGACTTATCCGAACCACCATGAAGCGAGGGTGCCACGCAATCAGCCCGACACTGAAGCAGAGTGCCGGGCTGATCGATCTCGGCTAGGACGCCATGAAGAAACCAGATCAGCAGTGGGAAAACAAGGCCTCAGGATCTACATCGGAGTATTGCATTCAAGGTGCGGAGGGAAATCATGGCGGAGGTGAGGCGAGTGTTTTTGTGGCGGAGGAGCGGCGAGAAATCGTGGTGGAGGTGCGCTGATTGAGGGTACGGGGCCCAGCCCGCACTGCGATATGTGCATGCACTAGGTCTGTGCAGGAGAGCAGGTTTCCAGTCGTCCTGGTTAACCCTTGCCGCTGGATAAAGGCCTAACTCGGTCAAGCCCGTGTGGTGGCTGATGTGCAATGGTCACATGTTAAAAAAATCAACGCACAGACATCTTCCTCCCCCTCAATTGGAGTTCCAGACTGGAACGGGCCCTTCATTGAAACATCTGTGAACTCATGTGGAAGCAAGTCATCCTCATTCAAGGGACCGCCTATGATGATCAGGGGCAGTCTAAAGGATAGATTCATTGATGCTGTCGTACCTCATTGTCAGGCTTGTTGGGTCTGAGCTGCCGCAAGAGCAAAACAACCAACATTAAGAGATCAATTGCAGGCATGGTTGACTGGAGATGGAGGGGGAGAGCCTGTAGGTTCTCAGATGAAGCTCTTGAGACATTGGTGTTTGCAGTAGAGAGGAGATGGGCGGTCCTGTGCCATCAAACTGGCAGGAGACCATTGACACAAATATTCCAGACTATGTGAAGGGAGATGCAGACCATGTCATGGGCAGCACTGTGGTCCTCGAGAAGTTTTACAGCCTCACATGGGTGGTCAGGGTGAGCAAAGGCTTCAGCAAATGCCATATACCACCATTTGAACCACAAGCTTCACACACTGCTCAATGCACCACACCAACAGCACTCACCCACCAACAATCTCTACCTATCAACACTCTTACCTTGCTCACAATGACAGCTATTCAACTATGGCAGGCACAGTACCCAAACACATTCCACTGAACTCACTCAACACTTCTCTTTCTCTTGCAGGCCAAACTGGCACAGAATTTCTGGGAGCACGAGCAGACAGGCAAAGGCCAGGCAGACATTGAAGAGCTGAGCCAGAGTGCTGGATATAATCGGGTGCCATGTCATCAACGCCATGGGCGATGTTGATGGGGACAACAATGGTATGTTCATTCTTAATCCTTCTCTCACCTTACTTCCCCCTCAGTCCACAATCTTTTCACTTTCAAGCTACTCAGGTTATATGCATGCATTTCTCTCTCCACACCCCATCCCTCACCATAACCCGACTCATGTCTGCTTTTAGATAATCAGCAAGCACTCAGGATGACAGCACTCCTACTCCCACCACTCTGTCATTGCCCTTATTGCTGCGTATCAGCCAGCCAGCCCAGACTGCTGTCACACATACCGAGGTGGTGCAGTCTACACAGTGCCTTCTACATCCGCAGCTGGTCAAGGTTGTCCTTCATGCCCATCTGAAGTCACCCGCATTGAAACTCAGCAGCCTTCCATGAATGCATGGCGCCATCCTGGAGGAGTGGCAGTGGGTCAGGAAATTGCTGTCCTCTCAAGAGGTCAGCATTCCTCGCAATCTGTAGGGAGCATAGATTGGTGGCCTGCTGCGACACCCTGAAAGCCCCAGTTAACTGTGGTAATCCCAGCCACGATGGCAGCAGTCAGAGTTTGGGTGGCTTCAAGCTGAGATTCTTCTGAGGGCCTCCCAATCGCGGTCCTCATCTGAGGCCTGTGCAGAACTCACGCATAAACATGCACTCTGGGAGCTAGCCCCGAGCTATCCTTTCCCCCTGACTGTGCTTCTCCCCATGTAGATCCTGCTACTACATTAGCCTCTAAAGTACATACTCTGCCTGTATCTGAGCTAATGTCTGCAAGTGAGATGCAATGATGTGATGTCATCTTCCTCCTCTCCGTCACTCTCTGCAATACCTTTAAATATCGTAGCAGGAGCTGTCTTACTGCTGCTGCACACCAGGTCTACCTGGCATTGCTTTCACCACCCAGTAACTACAATGGCCAAAACCAAATTAGATTGGCCGTTAAGTGAGTGCTGCACACTCACTGACGTCATGATTTCAGCAATTTAAATGTCTCCGGCGATCAAGTTTACCGGCATCGATACTGGTAACTCAAATGGCACCCACGACTGGAACCAGCTGCCGTTTTAGCACCATCTTATGCGTGCAGCATCCCACGTTAGCACCACCTTATGGTGCTCAACCTGAGTAATGGTGTCAAGGTAATGCAACCTTTTCCCCTAAATTGTCACCATAGAGCAATGCCAATCAGGTATAAATAGTGGTTATCTTGCCCACACAGCTCCCTCTCTTTATCCCACCAACTCACAGAAACAGCACAGCATTAAAAAAAAACAGCTGTAATGAAATGTATGGATCATGCAGCTCCTGTTCCAACAGTGAATTTCCCCCTCCTTCAACCAGGAGGTATACAACTGTAGATTCCACAGGTAATTGAAGCAACAAGCTTGCCCTGGCTCTCACCTTAACCCTGTTATCAAGACACTCAAAGCTATGAGCTGCACCATTGCCATCCTTTCTCATCATACCCAATAATAGCCACCTCAACCTATCCACGCGTTTGAGCCCTAATAAAAAACAAAAATTGCTGGAAATACTCAACAAGTCAGGCAGCATCTGTGGAGAAACAAGAGTTAATGTTTCAGGTCAATGACCTTTCGTCATCCCTAATGTTGCCTCAGGCCCTGCCTATCACCTTACCAGTTGTGGAGACAGAGGTGAAATAACAGAATGTCTCGGTGACATTCCTTTCATTTATAATTTTAGTAAAAAGTATCATCTTTTTTATAAGCCCTTTTAAGAGGGCAGTAAAATGCCAACAGTAGGAGGGGTAATCGAAAGCTTGATCAAAAGGGTTTTAATGGTCTGAAAGGAGGAGATGGAAGTGGAGAGGTTTTGGCAGGAAACTCCAGATCTTAGGATCTAAGTAACAAAGCACTACTGCAAACGATGGGATGAAGCAAAGGGGGAATGCAGATTTTGGGGAATGTGGGGCTAGGAAGTTAGAGATAGGAATGGGGGTGGCCACGAAAGAGTTTGAACACAAGTTTAAGAATTTTAAATAAGGCATTGGGGAACCAGTGAAAACTGGTTGACAGATGAACAAAACTTGATGCAGGACAAAATATGGGTAGAGTTTTCGATGAGCCTAAGTTTAGGAAAGTGGAAAGCCAACTAGAATTGGAATAATAATGGTTAGAGGTGACAAAGGAATAGATGTAACTATAAGACCAGTTTGTCCAACATCTGTGGTTGGGAAAATGTTGAGAGTCCATTATTAAAGAAGCAGTAGGACATTTGGAAAAGCAAAATTCAGTCAGGCAGAGTCAGCATGGATGTATGAAGAAGTCATGTTTGATAAATTTGCTGGAATTCTTTGAGGATGTAACAAACAGGGTGGATAAAGGGGAACCAGTGGATGTGGTGTATTTGACAAGGTGCCACACAAAAGGTTACTATACAAGATAAAAGTTCACGTGGTTGGGGGTGATATATTAGCATGGATAGAGGATTCGCTAACTAACAGAAAACAGAGAGCCAGGATACATGGTTCATTCTCATGTTGGCAATCAGTAACTAGTGGGGTACTGAACGGATCACACTGCTGGGTCCCCAACTATTTACAATCTATATTAACTACTTTGAAGGAGGAACAGAGTGTAACATAGCCAAGTTTGCTGACGATACAAAGATGGGAGGGAAAGCAATATGTGAGGACAAAAAATCTGCAAAAGGAGACAAGCTAAGTGAGTGAGCAAAAATGTGGCTGATGGAGCATAATTTTGTAAAGTGTGAGGTCATGCACTTTGGCAGAAAAAAATCAAGAGCAAGTTATTATTTAAATGGAGAAAGATTGCAAAGTGCTGCAGTACAGCGAGACCTGGGAGGACTTGTGCATGAAACACAAATGCATAGTATACAGGTACAGCAAGTGATCACAAAGGCCAGTGCAATTTTGGCCTTTATTGCAAAGGGGATGGGAGTATAAAAGCAGGGAAGTCTTGCTAGTTATAAAGGGTATTGGTGAGGCCACACCTGGAATACTGCATAGTTTTGGTTTCCATATTTACGAAAAGATATACTTGCTTTGGAGGCAGTTCAGAGGTGGTTCACTAGGTTGATTCCGGAGATGAAGGGGTTCAATTTTGAGGAAAGGTTGAGTAGGTTGGGCCTCTACTCATTGGAATTCATAAGAATGAGAGGTGATCTAATCGAAACAGAAGATTATGAGGGGGCTTGACAAGGTGGATGCAGAGAGGATGTTTCCACTGATGGGGGAGACTAGAGCTAGAGGGCATAATCTTAGAATAAGGGGTCGCCCATTTAAAACTGAGATAAGGAGAAATTTCTTCTGAGGGTTGTGAATCTGTGGAATCGGCTGACTCAGAGCTGGAACATTGAATAAATTTAAGACAGAGAGTTTCTTAAACGATAATGGAATAAGGGATTACGGGGAGCGGGCAGGGAAGTGGACCCGAGTCCATGATCGGATCAGCCATGATCGTATTAAATGGCGGAGCAGGCTGGAGAGGCCGCTCGGCCTACTCCTGCTCCTATTTCTTATGAGGGTTTTGTTGGGACGGCTTTCTTCTTTTTCGTCTCATTACTTTAAACACCAGATTACACTCATACACAGTTGTAGTAATGCAGAATCAGGTCTTTATTAAAACCTCATCCACAACCCGTATGAGCTGCTGCCGAGACATCACACTTCATGACTCCAGTGAGAGCTGAACAGTTGTTCCCTCATTTCTTAATACCAAATTTCACCTTTGATCAATACATTACATGCATACCAGCAATAAATCATAGTACAAATATGCACACGCCAACAGAACATAAACTAAACAGCACTAACCGATCTATTTTGCCATGATACTCTTCCCATTCCCCTAAACAGATAAGCAAGCTGATATATTCCAGATTGTATATAGCTGAATGACTAACACATTTTACTATTTTAGTCTCCTGTAAAGATAGCCTTGCTTTTAGTTCTGACAAAAGGTCATTGACCTGAAACGTTAAGTTTCTCTCACCATAGATGCTGCCTGACCTGCTGAGTATTTCCAGCATTGTGTTTTTTTCTCAAATTTCCAGCATCTACAGTAATTTGCTTTTAGGCCTGGTTAAAATTACTTACAATGCATGCTCAGCAGAAAGCAGTTTTAACTTTTTAACTCATCGTATGCTGGTCTCAGATTGTGCATTAGGAACATTTGAGGTACTTGGGTAATACGGACTTCCACTCCCACAGGTTTCAGCATCAAATTAGAGGCAGACAATCAAGTTCTGGAAGCGGAAGGAGGCATCTAGGCAATGGAGAGTTCATGGATGTGGAAGCTCAGCTCGGGGTCAGATAGAATGCTGAGGTTGAGTTTGGTCTGGTTCAGCCCAAAACAATGGCTAAGGAGGGACATGGAATCACAGCCAGGGTAGAATTTGCAGCCAGTACCTAAAACAATGGCTCAGTCTTTCCAATGTTTAATTGGAGGAAATTGTGGCTCGTAATGTGGCTCATTTACGACTAAATGTTGGAGAGCTGTCTGACAATAGAGCCAGTGGAGGGGTAGAGCGAGGTGTTGGTCAGTAGACATGAGAAGATGAACTCAAGGATAGATCTTTGAGGGACTCGAGGCAAGTGTGCAGGGGAGGAAAGAAAGCTATTGCTGGAGGCGCTCTGGATACAATCAAAGACAAGAGTCGAACCAAGTGAGAGCAGTCCCACTGAGCTGGAGAAAAGGAAAGGCATTGAAGGTGGTGATGTGATTGACCGTAACAGAATAAGCGAGAAATAATGCACCATTAAGGATGGCATTTTTGACTTTGGTTAGGGCCATTTTGTTGCAGAAAACCTGATTGGATAGATTCTAGCATGGAGTTGCAGTAAAGATGGCATGGATTCTGCTTAAATGCTGAGTTGGCCCCAAACGTGCAGGGACAAGTAGGTTCCTCAAGTAACAAGCAGATAACCCGTCCCAGTAGGCACACATCTAAAATGCCCACCCACTGAAAGTCGCTCGCCCTCAGTCTGCTTTAAAAAGTGCCTGGACCTCTTCTACTATTCAGCAAGCTACTACACCTGGTTTCACTCAGCACACCAGCCTGTTTACATCCTGGAAGCCCCTGCCCCATCTCCTATGCTGCTGGTGCTTAGCAAAGGTTCTGTCCATGATAATACCCTCCATTCTGAAAAACTTTTAATTTTGAGATCTATCAAAAATATTAAGCTTTTTTTTTTAAAACTAGTAATTCCCTGTTAAACCATAGTAAGGAGTCAGTAATTTACAATGGGTGTCAATCTAGCAAGAAATTATTTTTCGAACTGAGCCCAGTCTGTACCTATTCACAGCAATTTTGATACACAGCTTTACTTTAGCAGAATAATACAATGTCCATTGCATGTTTAAATTTTAATGTTTGGTTTAGCTGAACTCTGGATTTCAGAGTAATATTTCAAAAGCTATCTGCATGACTGACTATATTTATCTCCTTTTATGCAATGACGTTATCTTAATTCCCCTTTTAGGCTGTGAGGATACTACCTTGTTTTCTGCTATCTACAATGTAAATATCTTACCATTATAGCCAATTAGGTTGCCCGTTTCTCATATTCGGATGTTAACTTAATTTATATTTATTTAGTAGTACATTCCCATCAAGCCATGGTTTTAACAAAGGTTTAAATTAGGTTACTTCCAACAGTTAGGAACTTTGACCTACCTGTCCACTTTTATGTCTTGACCTGATGTTTCTGACTCAAGCTCAGGGTAGTTTCATCAGTGATAGCATTCTTTCATTGTACAACTATGCACCATCATGCTTAGAATATAAAGGGAATGCTGTGTCCGAGTCGACTAGAGGCATTCCATGCCACCTTACAAAGCTGGAAATAGGTAGCAAGATCCTCTGGAGATCAGAACATTGACCACAAATCTGCCTACCATTCTGGCTTAGCAATTCATCTGGTACTGCTCCAGTTGAGGAACCAAGTTACTAATCAGTCTGGTTATTTTATGAGCATCAGTGTAAACTCTGACATTGCCTGTAGCATGTTTGCATGTGCGCAACAGTGTTAATCTACTTAAAAACTGACACTAGATCCAGGCAAAGTAGCACTGACAAGCTGCAATAGTTTCACCCAGTTTCTTAAAAAAAAGCATAATGACTAGGTGCAACCCAAATGGAATACACAATAGTTCAGTTCATCTTGCTTAATTTCGCAGATGGGTTTCTTTTCCTCCAACAGCATGAGGTTTTATTCATTGCCTGCATCAATAAACCCAGATAGTAGATTCTTTAATTAACATTTCCAAATAAAGTGTGATGACAAATAAAGATACACATTTATTGATGTACTGTACTGAATCTTAAATTTTTTTAACTTAATAAAGCAAAAAACAAAGAAAGCCAAATGTTCATAGTATCAAGGGAGAAATTGGACAGACAACTTAATTATGGAAATATGTACACCAAAGGAAGTGATCAAACAGAAACTGACAAAATAATTTGCAACAGGTGGTTTGTCATATCAATCTCTGAATACATGTGTAGAGTTAGAAGTGGCCTATATAAACCACCATTGTCCTTTGGGCACTTCAGCAAACCGCATCCATCATATACTTAATTTTCTTACAGTTCTCACGATTTCCACATCCAACCTGAGACCTTCAGTTGTTGAGATTACACATTTGAGAAAGATTGTAGCAATAGAATCTAAAATTCAATCTACAAAAATGTTTCTTTACACCCCTCAATTAATTGACGTTCTACCTGGGTTCACATGCAGCACATCCCACTTTTGAAAAGGAACAGAAGTACCTGTATAGAGGTTTGGAAGAACTGTGATTGTATATACATAGTAAGCTGTGCATAAATCAAGCGCAGACAGCGGAGGGAGCGTGCGGCAAATCAGGCTCCTCACCCACCCTTTCTTTCAACCACTGTCTGCCCCACCTGAGACTGTAATTCCCACATTGGACTGTAGTCACTTGAGAACTCGCTTTTAAAATGGAAGCAAGTCTTCCTCGATTCCGAGGAACTGCCTATGATGATAAATTGCAGACCAATAGCATCCAATTAGTTCTTAAATGATTCCAAGGCTTTTGTCTCCACCACTCTGTCTAGAAGTCCATTCCATGTATCAGTAGTTCTCAAACTTCTTTGAAGGACCCCTTTTAAGATCAGTAAGTAATCACGGACCCCTTTTAAAATTGATTAGTAATCACAGAAAATACTATATAATACTCAATATGAAAGTGCTGTATGTAGTGTTTTAATAATGCTTTTAAGGAAACAGGTATTTATTTACATATATCAGTGAGATGGGTGTGTCTGCTTCTCACCAATTCTGGGTACTCCACAGCAACAGGTGGCCACGATTAGCCACTTAGTTCTGGACAATTTTTAAAGCAGTCAGCAGGCTAGCCAAGGTGAGTAAGGGCACGAACACCCATGCACATGTTGGGATGCTGCTGGAAGCATGACTCACCTGCCATACTGTCCCACTGGCATGTTCTGTAACAGCTGCACTGTGGGATTGTACGTGTTTGCGTGAATACGTCTAGGCACGTGTTTGAAGGGCCCTGCTCTGATGACGTTGGGAGGACGGCACAGGGTCACGGCACCAGGAAGAGGAATCGGCTCGACTAGCAAGGAATGTCATTGCAAAGTGAGAACTGTAGGCCTGTGAGGAGGTGGGCTCAGCTGTTGAGAATAATTCATAAGAACTGAATCGTAGTCAGCTTTAGATAAGAGTAGGAGGCTTCAAATTACCTCCGGCCACAGACCCCTCAGTTTGAGAAACACTGCCATATATCGATGAACTTCCTGATCTTAGTTCTAAATTTGCCGTTTGAATCTGTGGTCCCTTATTGTGCTCTTGCAACAGGTAATTTTCCACAATTACTTTCCCCATGTAATTTATTACTGTTTGCCATTTCCATCCATTCACAGGACTTCCATAGATGACCATTAGTGGTAGTAACAGGTGATAAACTCGAAGGATAGCAGTGTAGTGAGTGAAGTGCCACATCCCTCCTGCCTTATCACTAAATTAAGTAAATTGGAGTGTCTGATCAAAACTACCTTTAAAAACCTGTCACTGAATTGAAAGCTATCAATTTATGGAATTCAGCATCTTTGTCAGTAACAGCCACGATCCATTGAATTCCATATCAGCTCCTGGAAAGGGAGAAAAAAATTATCACAATCCAAATGTAAGTTCCACATTTCACAGAAATGAATAGTGAAGAGAATAAGCTATTTCAAATTATCAATAGATTATAATGGACTTTTCTATGGTGCAGATTCACAAATAAAAGTCCTCCTCAAATGATCATTCTCCATATGCAAGACTTAGATAGCAGGCACTCGTGGGGTATTTGACCAGAGACCCAATCTGGCCCGATTCTCTCCGAATCCAACATCCACTAGAAGAACATTTCCAACAGCGATCATTGGTTAAAAAAGAGAGAACAAAAACCTCAGTCAACGGATGCTTAGATCAACTGGTGGATCACCACCATCACTACTCCAGCTGGGATCAGCAAAAACTAGTCTTAACCAAGATCTCTTTGGCCCATACAGCTCAGCATTCCATTACAGTGAACTTACCCAGTGAAGCTTTGGAAAAACTTTTGTAAATTCATACAATCTGGAGATGCTTTTCTAGACACTTTTTCAATTGCACTTAAACCCCCAAGCTTAATTCCAGAAATAATCCCAAAACAGCATTAACTTTGTTACAGAATTGAAATTCAACGTCTAAATATTTTCTATATTTTTTCCAAAAAAGTTAGTGTTGATCATATTTTGGCCAATTTTCTCCCCTATTCCCCTGAAATGAGTCAGAGAAAGTTTCCACGGCTATCAAGTACCCTCAAGTACTGTATTTTAAGTTATCTCTCTTCATATTTCAATCTAACAGTGAGTGCTGGAAAGTTCTGGGGTAAAGGTGGGGATGGGGGGCGGGGAGAAGGAAGAGAAGATAGGCAGAAAAGAGCACGATTACAACTTTGTCCGATATTATCCATACCCACAATCCATACATGTACATTATACAGCTTGACTCCAATGCCAATTCCATTATATAAATGTAAGTCACTGTTCCTGAAACCACCCACCAATGCTCAAGATGAGATTATCAAACTTTTGCTCCACATGGCTTTGTAGTATAAGGAATGGAACCTATATTAAACAGGAATAATTCCAGTCAAGGGGTCAATACAAAGTTTCATAGCGACTTATTGTCCTCTTCAACCACAAAAATGTTGCTAGTAAGTTCTAGCTTCCTACAATTTGCCACAAGCGAGTCCATTTGCCAGCTCAGGTTGTCCCCGTATATTTTTATTTTTAAATGCATGCATGCTATATTTGGTAAGTTTTTAAACTTTCTACTAATTAAATCAATCTACTGATTATGAATACCAGCATATAATGCCCCCCAAAATCGGGAACATAGAAGACTGGCATTTCCCAACAGGAATAGCAGGGAAGGAAGCAAAAAGAATAGGCCACCCATCCCTCAAAGACATTAGACAAATTCAGTTCTGATTACTTGACGTTTGCTTGAGGAAGTGTTTCCATGACCCGAAGTCAAGTGGAAATGTAAAAAAAACTGTGAATCTTAATTCAAAGATATAGCACATTTGCCAGCAAAAATAATAAACTTGGCTGTATGTTTATCTGATCTGGATGTTTCTTTTGATTGAGTTAGGGTACTGACCCTCTTTCTTCACAACTCATCTCCCTTATTTTCCGAAATGTTTGCATTTTATTAAATCACAAGCACATTCCGCATTTAATATTAATTTTAAATAGTTGCACATTGTTAAAGGCACATACGGCAAAGAATATAACTAGCACCAGCCAGATTCTAGGAGCGAATCTATTGCTGAAAGACATCTGGATGTTAATGCTCAGCTATTTTATCAATGATGTGAAATATTTTGTCTGTTTGGGACACTGGGTTGATTTACCAGAAAATCAGGATTCTGAAAATTTATCGTTAAAAAAAATTGGCTCAAGTAAGCTTCACTATACTAAGTCAAGTTTTAAAATAAGTTACATTTTCATTATACAAAGTTCTTCCCATGTGCTAAAAGAAAATAGCATTTTAACAAGGTTAGTGATACTCCAACACTAACTTGGCTTCTAGATCAGCAAGCATTGAATAGATTCTCTTAATTCTGACATGCCAAACCCCTTCAGTGCAATTTAATTATTCAAAATAATTCACGGTTCACTCTGAATGTTGCATTCAAATCAACGCTTATTGCTCAAGGTTCTGTACACTTACCTACTTCAGTAGATAACAAAACTGATCATGTGGCTTTATAGCCAAGCTCACTGCCCTCACCACTGTGATTTCAGTTTCAGTGCAGCTCAGACCAGTTGATAGAGGTCAGACGCTGGCTGAGGATGGTTCTGATCACATGTGGAATGAAGTCTGGCAGCTCTCAGTTTAAGATCCAGTGGACAATCAACACCCACCTTCAGATACTATAACCTTAAATAGCACAGAAAAGGTATTAGTTAAGCAAAAGAAACCGTAAGTTTTAAATTTTGCACAAAAAGGACTTGGTGTAGATATAAATTCCTACGAACAAAATATATGGAGCTATGGAACGAATTGAAAATATAAAACAAACATGATCTAATAGTTTGCTATGAGCTATTATCATATTGACCACCTCTTCACTTCTGTAAAATAAGACAATTAAAGAATATCTTACCTACATGAAGTTTAACTGATGCTTAGCTCTATTCTGCTCTATAAGACACATCTGTTTTCGTTGGCCTCCTCTTTAAATTTACTGCAGTTAAAGCTTTTGTTGCATGAATACCGCCCACTGTTACAAGAGTGCTCGCTGAAATTAGGCTTCTTTGTCCAGACTTCTTGTGCTAGACCTGTTTTCTTGAAAGTGTAAACCACTTGCTGTTTAACGCCGGATCATGCCTTTCCTGGCCGATGAAGTAGCTGCTGTATCTACAAGATCTAAGGATCTCTCCTTCTTGCAGAAACCACTCAGTTCTAGCAGTTTTTAATTCTGAGGACTTGAAGATTCGTCTCTGCACCTTTCGTCTGATTAGCAGTCCTTGCATTTCCCTGGCTGTGTCAAAGACTGAACATTTTACCCACCCATAACAAATCTACCTAAGAAAACAATTACACACCCCCTTTTCTTTTTTGGGGGGATTTTATTAAAGTTACTGGGACATACAACATTTTCCAAACTCTACACACTGCAAATATTTAACATAGGCTGAATATTACAACTCCATGATCATGGTTCTTATAGCTCTCATAAAATTCTCAGTGCATCTAGGAATATTTAAATGTCAAAAAAAATCCCCTCAAACTCATAACAATTCCACATTGTAACTTATGTAGAACACTACAAAGATACTACAGCAAAGAAAATTTTAAAAGCTAGAAATCTGTCTCCAAGGCATCTTTTACAGTCCTTTCTCCACATCAAGAGTCCGCTCAATTAAACAATCCCAAGAATTGACAAAATGGTTTTCTCTGCCTGTGCTCTGGAGTCTTCCGTCATCTCACTGCCTTTTTATGTTCCGCTGAGATAAATTTTTTCCTTAAAATTTTGCTGAGAGAATAACCTGCAGCTGTCCTGTAAACTCTGGGCTCTCATCCTCCCCTATTTATATAGTGATGCCTGTTACAATAAAATAGAGGTAAACAGTAAGCAGCAGTTAATCATAAAAATCCAATGTTACTATCCATTTAAAACTGAAATGGTACAAAGCCCTCAAGAAGTGGTATGTTGAATGAACCTTGTTTTCCAGAACTAAGTTAGTTAAAATAAATTGTGGCTACATTATTCCTCCCCACACAACTTGCTACAATTATGAATAGTTTTGCATATCTAACTGGGGCAAGGATATAAAGGAAATGCATCTTTAAAAGATGTGAAATCCATTATTACTTGAAAGCTTCTGAGGTTCTAAGGATTCAAACATTACTAGCATCCGCAATATTTTGCTTTTGTATTAGAAGTAATTTTAAATTTTTGCTACTGGTACTATAAACAACAGTAACACATTCAGTAACAGGAATGTATCACAGACTTACCCTTGGAACGGGTTGTTACTGAATTAGTATCTGTTACGGCCACCAAATCCACCACCGCCTCCACCACCGTAGTTTCCTAGAGTCAAGATGATATAAAATTGCATTAATACAATTCCATTTTAGATGACCAAAAAATTGATTAAAAGGGTAAAAAATGAGAAAACTAGCAAGAAATATAAAAATAGATTGTAAGAGCTTCTACAAGTATGAAAAAAGGAAGAGAGTAGCAAAAGTAAACGTTGGTCCCTTCGAGGCCGAGACAAGAGAAATTATTATAGAAAATAAGGAAATGGCAGAAACGGTAAAACAAATATTTTGTATCTGTCTTCACAGTAGAAGACACAAAAAGCATACCTAAAATGGTGGGGAACCAAGAGTCGAATGAGGTTGAGGAACTTCTAGAATCCATTATTAAGGAAGTGGTATCAGGGCACTTAGAAAATCATAACTTGATTAGGCAAAGTCAACATGGCTTTATGAAAGGGAAATAGTGTTTGACAAATTTATGAGTTTTTTGAGGATGTAACTAGCAGGGTAGATGAAGGGGAACCAGTTGATGTAGTATATTTGGATTTCCAAAAGGCATTCAATAAGGTGCCACATAAAAGAGTATTACACAAGATAAGGGCTCATGGGATCGGAGGTAATGTATGAGCATGGAGAGGACATGTTAACGGACAGAAAACAGAGAGAAGGGATAAACGGATCTTTTTCAGGTTGGCAGGCTGTAACTAGTGGGGTATCACAAGGATCAGTGCTGGGGCCCCAGTTATTTACAATCTATATTAATGACCTAGATGAAGGGACCGAGTGGAATGTATCCAAGTTTGCGGATGATACAAAGCAAAGTGGGACAGTAAGTTGTGAGGAGAACACAAAGGGATGGATTTTTGGCTTTCTCTGTTAAAATTACCGTTTTCGCTCCGTTACCGATTTAAGGCCTAACTTTTGGCATTTGGGGTTTGCGCAGCGCAAAAAGAGGCATTGCACTATTATTCGGGGCGCAAAAACGCGATTCTCGCCAATTTTAGTACGGGGCCAGGAGGGCTGCGAGAGGGGCCTGGGGGGGGAGGGGAAATCCAGAAAACATTACCAAGACCCTTACCTAACAAATCGCTGCAAAAAAACTTTAACTTATCTTTCTTTCAGGTTTTCCAACTTACTGCTGCTGGCAGCGCTGACTGCTAGGTTTTACCTGGTAGTTTTCGGGGCGCAGCGTACGAGTCGGGTGAGTGCCGAAACTCGGACGGTAGCGCAATCCGAGTCATTCCACCCCCTGTGCAGCTCTCCCCGGCAGTGCTTCCAAGCGCCGCTGCAAAAAAGGAACAGAGGATCATGACCGGGTTTCCGCCGGGAAGGGTCAAAACGCTGCAAAAACCCGGTCGCAAACCACCCGAAAAGAGTCTGCAAAGGGATAGAGATAGACTAAGTGAGTGGGCAATAAGGTGGCAGATGGAATATAATGTAGGGAAATGTAAGATTATTCACTTTGGTAGAAACACAGTATTTTTTTAAATGGAGAGAAACTTTTAAATGTTGGTGCTGAGAGATTCGAGTGTCCTCGTGCAGGAAACACAAAGTTAGTAAACAGGTACAGCAAGCAATAAGGAATGCAATTGGCATGTTGGCCTTCAAAGGGGCTGGAATACAAGAGTAAGGAAGTCTTGCTACAATTGTACAGGGACTTGGTGAGACCACACCTGGAGTATTATGCAGTTTTGGTCTCATTATAGGAAGGATATACTTGCCTTTGAGGCAATGCAACAAAGGTTCACTGGATTGATTCCTGGGATGAAAGGGCTGTCTTATGATGAGAGATTGTGCAGAATGGGCCGATATTCTCTGGAGTTTAGAAAAATGAGAGAGGGGTGACCTCATTGAAACATACAAGATTCTGAAGGGCATTTACAAGGTAGATGCCAAAAGGTTGTT
The DNA here is from genome assembly GCF_044704955.1 of Pristiophorus japonicus. NCBI lineage: Eukaryota > Metazoa > Chordata > Chondrichthyes > Pristiophoridae > Pristiophorus > Pristiophorus japonicus. Next base: position 101,329,319 of record NC_091981.1, read on the forward strand.
TCCCCTGGCTGGAGTGTCTAGAGCTAGGGGGCACAGTCTTAGGATAAGGGGTAGGCTATTTAAGACAGATGAGGAGGAATTTCTTCACTCAGAGGGTTGTGAATCTTTGGAATTCTCTGCCCCAGAGGGCTGTGGATGCTGAGTCTCTGAGTATATTCAGGGCTGAGATATATAGATTTTTGGAGTCTCGGGGAATCAAGAGATACGGAGAATGGACGGGAAAATGGAGTTGTGGTCATTGATCAGCCATGATCTTATTGAATGGCGGAGCAGGCTCGAGGGGCCGTATGGCCTACTCATGCTCCTACTATGTTCTTATGTAAAAATCGCTTAATTTTGGTACCATATTCTTCACACTCTTCCTTTGGATTTATTCCGTCTCACGTCAGAATTCAGGCCCATCATCCAATGCAGAAAATCCATTGCGATTTTGATCACTCCGGCTTTACAAAAGCCATGTGATAACGTTAAGAGGAAGAAAGTACCTGGAGGACAAATTTCAGAAATTCTACCTGGAAGAAGCACTGAGGGTAGTAACAGCACAGAACGCACTCTGGGTAGGAGACTTCAATGTAGATCACCAAGAGTGCCTCGGTAGCACCTCTACTGACCAAGCTAGCCGAGTCCTAAAGGACATAGCTGCTGGACTGGGCCTACAGCATGTAGTGAGAGAACCAACACGAGGAAAAAACCTACTTGACCTCATCCTCACCAATTTACCCATCACAGATGCATCTGTCCATGACAGAATTGGTTGGAATGACCACTGCACAGTCCTTGTGGAGCCGAAGTCCCATCTTCACACGGAGGACACTATCCATCATGTTGTGTGGCACTACCACCGTGCCAAATTGGAATAGATTCCAAACAGATCAAGCAGCTGTAAAATGGGCATCCACGAGGCGCTGTGCCATCAGCAGCAGCAGAATTGTACTCCACCACAATCTGTAACCTTATTGCCTGGCATATCCATCACTCTGCCATTACCATCAAGCCAGCAGACCAAGCCTGGTTCAATTAGGAGTGTAGAAGAACATGCCAGGAGCAACACCAGGCATACCTGAAAATGAGGTGCTAACTTGAAGCTACAACACAGGACTACATACATGTGAAACAACAGAAACAGCATGTTATAGAGAGAGAAGCAATTCCACAATCAAAGGATTAGATCAAAGCTCTGCAGTCCTGCCACATCCAGTCATGAATGGTGGTGGACAATTAAACAACTAATGGGAGCCTTCATTAACATCCCCATCCTCAATGAAGGCGGAGCCCAGCACGAGTGCAAAAGAAAAGGCTGAGGCATTCGCAACCATGTTCAGCCAGAAGTGCCAAGTGCATGATCTATTTCGGCCTCCTCCTGGAGGTACCCATCACAGAATGCAATCTTCAGCCAATTTGATTCACTCCTTGTGATATCATAAAACATCTGACGCATTGGATACAGCAAAGGCTAATAGGCCCCGACAACATCCCAGCTGCTGTGGTGAAGACTTGTGCTCCAGAACTAGCCGTGCCTCTAGCCAAGTTGTTCCAGTACAGCAGCACTAGCATGTATCCGACAATGTGGAAAATCGTCCAGGTATGTCCTGTCCACAAAAATCAGCTGTCCAATCCAGCCAATTATCACCCCATCAGTCTACTCTCAATTATCAGCAAAGTGATGGAAGGTGTCATCAACAGTGCTATCAAGCGATACTTACTCACCCAATGCTTAGTTTAGGTTGCACCAGGACCACTTGTCTCCAGACCTCATTACAGCCTTGATCCAAACAGACAAAAGAACTGAATTCCAGAGGTGATTTGAGTGACTATATTTGACATCAAGGCAGCATTTGATCGAGTGTGGCATCAAGGAGCCCTACTAAAATTGAAGTCAATGTGAATCAAGGGAAAAATCTCCACTGGCTCATCATACCAAGCACAAAAGAAGATGGTTGTAGTTGTTGGAGGTTTATCATCTTAGCCCCAAGACAGTGCTGCAGGAGTTCAACAGGGAACTGTCCTCGGGCCAACCACCTTCAGGGGCTTCATCAATGACCTGCCCTCCATCATAAGCTCAAAAATGGGGATGTTCACTGATGACTTCAGTGTTCAGTTCCATTTGCGACTTCTCAGAAAATGAAGCAAGACCGGGTTGACCATTTAGGCTTAGGCTGATAAGTGGCAAGTAACATTTGCACCACATAAGTGCCGGGCAATGACCACCTCCAACAAGAGTCTAACCACCGCCCCTCGACATTCAACACCATTCCCATTGCTGAATGCTCCATCATTAACATCCTGGGGGGGTCACCATTGTCGAGAAACTTAACTGGACCAGCCACATAAATACTGTGGCAACAAGAGCAGGTCAGAGGCTGGGTATTCTGCGGCGAGTGACTCACCTCCTGATTCCCCGAAGCCTTTCCACCATCTACAAGGCACAAGTCAGGAGTGTGATGGAATACTCCCCACTTGCCTGCTGGAGTGCAGCTCCAATAACACTCAAGAAGTTTGACGCCATCCATGACAAAGTAGCCCTCTTGATTGGCACCCTATCCACCATTCATGCGCAGATAAACACGGAAATTCTGATGTTACGGTCAGTCATTCACTGCTCCACCACAGGCTGTACTATGGAACTCCCCCATAGCTGGCAATCAGTAAAATCACGAACTTACGAAAACTTCTCCTTTGCCATTGTAATATTGCTGTTAATCAACATCCCATGAAAAGTTAAGCTATGTTAAAATGAAGTTTAGGACATTTCAGCTTTACCATAACCCCCATGTGTATGTCCTAATATTTATTTTGCTCTCTAAAAATTTTTTTTGAAAGTGAATGATAATCAGTGCTTTTTACTTCCTGGTTTACTGTGAGAGAATTCTTCAATGTGATTGACTGTTTAGCTTGATGACATCACTGCTGCTAACACTGAAGATCTCCTTTTGACAGCACTACAATCAAATTAAGGTCGAGAAAGCTGAAGTTTTCGCCACATAGATCATAAGATCTTTGTGGGCAGCTTTCTTTGCCGTTGACAGGCCTATATGACTAGTACAAGTGTAGATTACAATAAGCAAATTCAACACATCACTTAATCCAACTACAAATTTGACTCTAGGGAGGCTGTTACCCTGGGTAGGGCATTTTCATTTACATTGCATAAGGAGGAAAAAGTACATGCATGCCTCTCAGGTAAAGTCATAAGCTGGTGTAGTACTCTATCAGAAAATCTGCACCAAATTCACTGATCGTGGTCAAGATGCGCATGGGCGAGTTTGGGTGGGGGTGGTGGGGTGGAGGGAGAGGAAAGAGAGGAGCGGTGAGCAGAGAAAAGAAAACCAACAGGGGTTTCCATGCCTGATGGCTATCCAGTGACTCCTACTGGTGAATAATGGATGAGGGCAGGATTGTCTCAGCTCTGATGTCCTTAGGAGTTCAACTGTCTGCCACTTATTGTTTACGATCAGTAAAGACACACTTGGCCAGCCCTCGTGAAACCATCAGTACTTTAAGACAGAAAAATGGACAGGAGTGAAAAAAGCCCCGCAAAAAAAATGAATCTCCCAAATTACATTTTTAAAATACAGCTCGAGAGAGCACAATAGAGATGAGCAGAGGCAATGTTTGCCTATGTAAAACGGTTAACAGTCCACAAAGGAGGTAAAGGGCAAGTTCCTCCAACCCAGTAAGTGGAGGCTGTTTCAGTAGGTCCATGTTTGAATCAAAGCAAAATTCATAAATGATTCGAGATTGGGGGTAAATGATGTTGCTGCTTTAGAATAGGAAGTTTTACCCTGTGTTTGCCTCAGAGCACTCAACCTAGATACTTAATGCCAAAAGTGGTCATAGAGGTTCTAATTTCCCAGCATGAACACCTTTTGCCCCAATCAAGCAAAAAAAATTAAAATAAAGTAAACTAATCATAGAAACATAGAAAATAGGTGCAGGAGAAGGCCATTCGGCCCTTCTAGCCTGCACCGCCATTCAATGAGTTCATGGCTGAACATGCAACTTCAGTACCCCATTCCTGCTTTCTCGCCATACCCCTTGATCCCCCAAGTAGTAAGGACCAAATCTAACTCCTTTTTGAATATATTTAGTGAATTGGCCTCAACTACTTTCTGTGGTAGAGAATTCCACAGGTTCACCACTATCTGGGTGAAGAAGTTTCTCCTCATCTCGGTCCTAAATGGCTTACCCCTTATCCTTAGACTGTGACCCCTGGTTCTGGACTTCCCCAACATTGGGAACATTCTTCCTGCATCTAACCTGTCTGAACCCATCAGAATGTTAAACGTTTCTATGAGGTCCCCTCTCATTCTTCTGAACTCCAGTGAATACAAGCCCAGTTGATCCAGTCTTTCTTGATAGGTCAGTCCCGCCATCCCGGGAATCAGTCTGGTGAACCTTCGCTGCACTCCCTTAATAGCAAGAATGTCCTTCCTCAAGTTAGGAGACCAAAACTGTACACAATACTCCAGGTGTGGCCTCACCAAGGCCCTGTGCAACTGTAGCAACATCTCCCTGCCCCTGTACTCAAATCCCCTCGCTATGAAGGCCAACATGCCATTTGCTTTCTTAACCGCCTGCTGTACCTGCATGCCAAACTTCAATGACTGATGTACCATGACACCCAGGTCTCATTGCACCTCCCCTTTTCCTAATCTGTCACCATTCAGATAATAGTCTGTCTCTCTGTTTTTACCACCAAAGTAGATAACCTCACATTTATCCACATTATACTTCATCTGCCATGCATTTGCCCACTCACCTAACCTATCCAAGTCACTCTACAGCCTCATAGCATCCTCCTCGCAGCTCACACTGCCACCCAACTTAGTGTCATCCGCAAATTTGGAGATACTACATTTAATCCCCTCGTCTAAATCATTAATGTATAGTGTAAACAGCTGGGGCCCCAGCACAGAACCTTGCGATACCCCACTAGTCACTGCCTGCCATTCTGAAAAGTACCCATTTACTCCGACTCTTTGCTTCCTGTCTGACAACCAGTTCTCAATCCATGTCAGCACACTACCCCCCAATCCCATGTGCTTTAACTTTGCACATTCTCTTTTAACTTAGTTCTTTGAACCTCCACCTACACTGTTTTTTGCCATACAGTAACAAAAACATACCTCCATGTGATCCACCCATATTTCTGCCTCCAAAGTTTCCACCTTTTGTTGGTCCAAAATTAGAGTTATGTGGATGGTAGCTTCCAAAATCATTGTAGGTACCACCACCTCCAAAATTTCCTAGGATACAAAATATGCAGATCACCAGGTGAGTTATTTTATTCCTACATATTTTATACCTTCATAGGGGCCCTTTTCTGTGTGTAGGAAAGGTGATTGGAGACTGCATTGTCCTTATTCAAATATTACAAAGACAACTCTGCTCCCGTATTTTTTTTTAAAAAGATATCATACGGAAATATTTTTATTGACATTGCAGATAAGATCAATTACATACACTAATAAGCAAATCCAGAATGTAAGCTGCTCTTGCAGGACATTTAGTAGTCAAACTTTAAAACATATACATTTACTTGATCCTGGAGAACTCGGGACATAATTAAGCAGTGCTAGAGTGGTGGTTTCAGATACAATTGTTCTCTCCCTCCTCCAGCCCACTCCCAACATTCATGATGAGTTAAATCACTGAGAAGTACCATCCAATAGCTAGACAAAATTGGAGCAAAAGATCTGTCCCCAAGTCACCCACCTGCTTAAATTTCCACAGAAAAGCAGTCATATTTTTGATGGATGGAAAGCAGTTGCTGGGAGGAAGGAACAAAGTGACTGCCTTGCAGGAATTCCATTTAAATAGTAAACTGAGATCTATTTTTAACCAGCCTTGTGCTTGTTTAAACAATATGAAAATGTACATTGGAAGACTATTCTAACTTGCAGCAATAATGTCCAAATTTTCACATTTCACATAAGGTTCTTACTGGAGCCGCACACTTGGTGTTGAGATGTTAGGATTCTTCAATTTTTGTTCGAGAATATAATTTTCTCTGCTTCATTTAACTTCACTCCAAGCCCTTTTCTCATTCACCTCAATTAGCTGCCAGGAGGGAAAGGGTGATCCGAGTATAATTCTTTTGCTTCAATTCTTTCCGATTATGGGATAGTCCGACCCTATCGCCCATCCTCTATGATACTGCAGTTTCAGCAACGATTTAGGTAGCCACATCAGTGTAACTATTTGTACTGCACTTTTTTTTTGAGACATGTGTCTATCAAGCACCCCCCACCCCCCCATGCCCATACTGCACTTTTTGACAGACAAGCGCTTGTCAAGCCCCATCCCCATGCTGCATCGGTCAAGCGCGCCCGGTCAAGCTACGCACACCCCCGCCCCCACATCATTCCCTCTATGTGGTGCCGAGAAGCAGGACATGAGGCCCAAGACTCCGCTGAGGCCCAGACTCGCTCCTCCCCAACTCTTCCTCCTTCCCCCCCCACGACCGTCTTCCCCTGCTCAGTCCCCAGAGCGGCAGCGGGGGGACAGAGAAAGAAAGAGAGAGAGACAGACAGAGAAAGACAGACAGACAGAGAAAGAGAGACAGACAGACAGAGAAAGAGAGACAGACAGACAGAGAAACAGACAGACAGAGAAAGAGAGACAGACAGACAGAGAAAGAGAGACAGACAGACAGAGAAAGAGAGACAGACAGACAGAGAAAGAGAGACAGACAGAGAAAGAGAGACAGACAGAGAAAGAGAGACAGACAGAGAAAGAGAGACAGACAGAGAAAGAGAGACAGACAGACAGAGAAAGAGAGACAGACAGACAGAGAAAGAGAGACAGACAGACAGAGAAAGAGAGACAGACAGACAGAGAAAGAGAGACAGACAGACAGAGAAAGAGAGACAGACAGACAGAGAAAGAGAGACAGACAGAGAAAGAGAGACAGACAGAGAAAGAGAGACAGACAGAGAAAGAGAGACAGACAGAGAAAGAGAGACAGACAGAGAAAGAGAGACAGACAGAGAAAGAGAGACAGACAGAGAAAGAGAGACAGACAGAGAAAGAGAGCGCGCGCGGAGGAGGGGGGGGGGGGGGGAAGAGAGAGAGAGATATGGGGGGGGGGGGGGAAGAAGAGAGAGAGAGACGGACGGGGGGGAGAGACGGACGGACGGGGGAAGAGAGAGAGAGAGAGAGACAGAGGCAGCTGGGGGGGGGGGAAGAGACAGAGACTGACTGGGTGGGGGCGGCTGCACCTGCACTGGGATAAGGCACTTTGGCTGGGGGAGGGATGCACATGCGCTTGGGTAAGGCACCGGCTGGGGGAGGCATGCACTTGGATTGGGGTAAGGCCCTTGCTGTCTTCTGTTGCTTCAGGAAGTCAGAGTGGATCGAGTTACAATTTGCAGTCCAAGACCTTGGGATGGGCGGTTCCAGTTACACATTCCTGTGAAACTTCAGGGTTATCCTCTAAGGGGACCAAAGACAAATGTGGATCATGTACAAAGCGCATCCTTAACTAATTGACAATTTTATTCAAACATAAATTGGAAAGAAATATTCCCCATCATTTGAATTCTGTATTAAAGGTGGTGCACCACCACCATAATGCACCTGAATGCAGCAGTAATTGGCGTAATGCCAGCCACGTTGTTTCACATACTTCAGAGTGACCACAAAGGTTTCTCAAATTTCTCAGCAGCAGTAGCAAAGTACTCACCACCATAATTTCCACCTCCATCATAGCCACCACCCTGGTTGCCAAATCCACCACCAAATCCAGGGCCTCCAAAGTTACCACCTTAAAAATAGAACACACATTGAATAGCTTATCCAAATCAACCAATTATCTAAAGTTGGTGTGAGATCATAAGGTAAGATACAACAGCCTGAGCTAAATCTGTTCAATAAAAACAAATCCTGAAATTACTTAAGTATATAGATAAGTTTGTGTTTGGAAGTAAAGACAAGAAAGGCAGAAACACACAAGAATGCAGTTATTTTACACATAATTTGCTAGATCATTTAGCAGTTAAATAGGTTTGAAAACAATTAATTTGCAACTTAATTATAAGAATGTAATGGTATGTGGAGGTCACAAACATGGAACTGAACTAATCACTGGTCTTCCAGTCTACGGATCGGGTCACACCGGGATGAATAGTAACAGAAAAATGCTATCACTATTGCTCAATTGGAAACTTTTTTCCAAATTCAGGTCATTATGGGACATATTTCAAAATTGCAAAAAGTTTGGGGTCAGAGCCTCAAGATACATATACAAAGGATATTTGGACATTTTTCAGTTAAGTGCACTATATTGTGGTACAGTTCAATCTGAAATTTACAAGTTACTTCTGACCAACAATCAAAAAAATTAGTAACTCCACCGAGTAACGGCCTTACAGACCAAAAAGAAATCTAGCATATGCCACACTACCCGATTCGAGTTGACAGCAGTTGAACTGCTACAATTGGTGCCAGTAAGTCATTTTTGGAGGGAATGTGGGGAGATAATGGAAAAGAATAGAACTATACAAGTTCACAGCACAGGAGGCAGCCATTCGGCCCATCAAATCTTCATTAGGTTTTTGCTATAACAATCACTCATCATCTCACTACCCTCCCCCTCTTTTCCTTTCCAATATTTATCCAATTCTCCCTTCAAAAGGTGCAAAGGCCTCTAACTGTGGCAAAACATTCCATGTTCCAACAATCTATTTTGAGTAAAGAAATTTTTCCCAGTATCTCTCCACTCTCAGTGACAGATGACTCCATTATCACCGACTCCCCAGGAGTAGATAGTCTTGCCTTGTTCAACTGTTTTCTTATCTTTCCATCCACATCATCCTGGTGAATCTCTAAGATTAATGTCTTAAACGGGGTGCTCAAAACTGCACAGTTCTTCAATTGTACCCTAAACAAAGTTTTGTATAAACTTCGTACTTTTTGACACCATTCCTCTTTTACAAAACACCAAATTCTATTGGTCATTATTGGCTTTTTTTCTACTTGTACTTTCAGGGAATCATGTATTCCCATTATTTATCCAACTGGTCACATCTTCAAAAGAAACTCTAAATGCTCACTAATTTTATCTCAAATTATAGATCCCAAGTATTTACTCACAACTGAAACTGGTCGATAGTTACCCAGTTAATCCTTCACTCCTTTTTTGAAGATGTTAAGATTGTTTCCTTCCTTCTAGTATCATGTTCAAATCTGCACAGCTAGAGATTTGAAAAATTGTGGTCATAACCTGTCATCCCCTCTGATTTGCTTCACAGCTTAGGGTGCATACCATCAGGACCGGGTGACGTCAAACAAGATCTGTTCATTCTTTCGTAACAAATTCCTTTCCAACAGTTATTTCTAACAATTGTTCCACATCTTTCTCGAATACACCTCCATTCTCACTTCCATAATTTACAAAAACTGAAAATATTTGATATCATCCTGAAGTCCTATTTAGTGTTTCCCTCTGTCAATTATCCTTGCTTTAACCCATCATCTTTCATGCTATTCTCAGTTTCTGCCATTTATCTCTCTCTCAAGCTGCTCTCTATTATTGCTGCTATTGTTCAGTCAAGCTCTAGCCCCCAATAGCTATCCAATGACATGATGAAAGTGCACCCGGTGGACATAATCAAGGACGGGAACCAGGCTCTGCTACATCAAATAGCCCGCTAACACAAATCAACTCATGAATGGCACTTGGGCGAAGTACCAGGAGGAATCCATGGAACCATATTCCAGTTCCAATTCAACATCAGAGACAGGAAAAAAAAATAAATGGAAGAGAAAAATTGGGCGAGAAAGACCAGTTTAAAAAAAAACATACCGCTTCCACTATAACCATTGAAACCAGGACCATCGCCAAAACCACGACCACCCCCAAATCCATCTGTGACAGAAAAACATTGTTAAAACATCTTAAAATAACAAATTTTAAATTTAATTTAATAAGCAAATACATTTTCAAAGCTTACTAGGGCCGCCTCCAAAGTTTCCTCCACGTCCCATAGAAAAATTGCCACTTCCACGGGAGTCTCCTCTAAATCCACCACCTGTCATTAACAATACTTGTTACTTTCATTTTGAAGCAATAATACCAAGGAGACTTCACAAAATCAAAACAGGTTATATTTCATCAGAACATTCTAAATTATAACTCAACAGTGCACACAAGCCTTGATCACAACCACATTTAGGGTCAAATCTCTTATGTAATTTCAATGTTTCTTTTGAATTTTAAAATAAATGTTTTAGGAAAAAGGCTTTCTGTATGTTTAATAACAATAGTAAAAAAGAGGATAAAAAATTGTCCAAACTGTCTCTTGTTCAGATTACATACCTCCTCGACCCGTCCGGTTACTTTGCGCCTCCATTATTTCTTGACGAGACAGAGCTTTTCTTACTTCTGCATTGTGTCCATTAACATAATGATACTTTTGAACTGGAAGAAAAGTTTATAACAAGAGTAATGCACTGAAGCTACTGAGAAATTATACAGCTATAAGTATGATCTACTAATAAAGTGTGTGAAAACAATGTAAATCATTTGTGACATTGCTGTAAAAGTTACTTACGAACTACTTTGTCCACCGGATCATGGTCATCAAAAGATACAAATGCAAATCCCCTCTTTTTTCCACTTTGCCGGTCTGTTATTACTTCAATGGTTTCAATTTTTCCATAGTTCTTAAAGTACGCTCTAAGGTGATGTTCATCGGTGTCATCTTTTATTCCACCAACAAATAGTTTCTTTACAGTCAGGTGAGCACCTGGTTTCCCAGATTCCTAAAAATTGAAAAGAAATCAATTTTATTCACAAAATTCAGATATCACCTATGTGCAAACTGAATCAAAGTAAACCAGACTACTGCATCAATACATATTTTACTGAAAGGCCAGGATTCTTGTTTCTTCCAATCTTTATTGGAAAATGCACGTGACCATTGGGTGAAAATAGGATTTGCCTCTGCTGTGATGGATCTGAGCCAATTCTTTTGAGAAGGGGAAAAAAAGTGTCACCAAAAAATTGCGGTCACCTTAAAAAGAAAAAGCAGTGGACACCATCGTTACAAGTTTTGCATCACTGGGCATATTTCACCACTGCTGCACATAAGGCCTTGATATGTAGACTCCATTGTCAGTTCTTGACTAAATGAAGGCATGCAAGATTTTAATTAAAAGGTATAAACGGTACAGGGTCTAAAGAGAATGAAGCTAGGGGTTTCATACATGAAATCGAGCTAATTAATGAGAAAGATCACACCTACTTAGATAATCAAACATTCCTCAATCAATAATTCAATTCAATAATAGGAATATACAAATATGTTGCAAACTGTGCAGGTGGAATTCCTGTATGGGGTCTAAATAAGCGAATCTACATTTGAGAGCACTGTAATCACCCTGCTCTATTAGCTTAAGATAATGCTGCAACATATACCCACAGAAAGTACTTTGCAAAACTCTCACTGATACTAGGCCACAACACAAGTTGATCTCTCATGACCAGCAACTTTCCTTAATCATCCCTGACCAGCCAACACAAAATTATTCAAAAAACAAATAGAATGAGAAGTATTTAATTCATTATATATATTCCTTTCAATTGAAGATTCATGTAACCTAAATTAATAAAACTCATACAAACTGCATTTCTTATGCTCTGGAACAAGGTGGGTCAACCCCAAGGAGGGGTTACTAATTCCAAAAGCCAAGTTAACAGGATGACTTGTGGACAAACATTCCACCTGCTTGATGCACAACACACAGGGAAATGTTGCTGCTTTTTAAAAGGAAGATTTATTATTTTACACATTCATTCTCCAATGTTTTCCCCTCATTAAAAAAAAACTTACTTCTCTTGCAACTGCTCGTTTAGGCTCCACAACACGACCATCAATTTTATGAGGTCTAGCAGCCATTGCATCATCAACTTCTTCAGCAGAAAAGAATGTCACAAATCCAAACCCTCGTGATCGCTTGGTCTGAGGATCCCTCATGACCTGCAAAGATGGTGGCTTGTAATTTCATGCCGTAACACATTTGAATACAAGTATAACAAACTAATATCTGTATTTTTACATTAATACATTAGAAGTGTTCATGGATAGGCTGGGTTTAGTTGATAGCCTAGTTCTTTGAAGGTCACAGTTCAAGTACTCCCTTGGTCAGCATGTAGCCTAAACAGACACACCCAGTTTCAGGCTACTTCCTGCTCGAACTTTTCCCACCATTGAGTAACTTTTTCCAAGCCATTGCCAAAGGTCAGAAAAACCAGCAGAATGTGACTGGCTATATCTTCTTGAATATTTAAAAAATATATACGGTTGTTCAGTTGTGACTTGTTGAACATTTTATATAAAGTGCAACACAAAAATAGAAACAGTCTAAAGGCATATTCTCTCTCATATCATTTCTTAGCTGTTATAGTAGGCAATCTGACCCTTCCTCCCAAAATCAGAGTGAAGACACATTTGAGCTTGGGAACCAAGTGGTATTATTCAACAATTGCATTAACAATCTCAATTGGTCATTATTCCATTACTCTTATGAAGGACAGTGATCACCATAAGACTATAAATTATTCTTTCTATCTCAAAACCTGATCTGTGCAATCTTTTTATATCCACACATTTGCGAAACTTACCACACAATCTGTAAGCTTTCCCCATTGCTCAAAGTGGCCTCTCAAAGTTTCTTCTGTTGTATTAAAGCTGAGACCACCTATGAACAGTTTGCGATACTGCTCCTGATCCCTGTTCTAGGGGAAGAGAGATTTTTAATTAGACGTGGCACTCATTTCCTTTAATAGCTAGAATACCTGCAAATCTAGTACATAAATGGAGAGAATATTGTCGCACTGGGAGGACAGTAGTTCTAGGGCAAAAGCATATTGGGGAGGGTTACAGGATGCTACGAAAAAAACAGTAACTATTTCATCAGTGAGTGGTCAGTGAAGCCAAAGGCACAGGTACTTGGCAAGGTTGACTTCTTAAATCACTAACTTGGTGAGACCTGTAGCTGAATATTTATTTTATAAAATACATGCACATTTGCCCATTGTTGGAAAAATCCTTTCAATATATCCCCTCCTTCTGCTGTGACTGGACCCCAATCTGGCCTCACAGTTGGGAGCCAATATCTGCATTTCTTAAAAAGATTTTCACAGTAATGTGAAATGCCTGTACTATTTAAAATAAGATAAAAAGGGAAACAGGTACAGAGGTTTTTTAAAGCATGAAGCCTGTGAAGGATTTTGCCAAGATTACACTACAAATTCTGGAGGATAGTTAGAAGCTATCTTGTTTTAAATCAGGACCCACATCTACACGAACACCTACCTCTCTCAACCACTCCACTGCCTGTTATAATGCTTGTCTGACATCCGGCCCTGGATGAGCCACAATTTCCTCCAATTAAAAATTAAGACCAAAACCATTGTTTTAAGCCTTTGCCACAAACTAATTTCCCTCACCAAGCTGAACTTCCATCCCCATAACCACCTACTTTCACCTCCATCAACATTAGCGCCTCAAACCTTGCTTCAGCTTATCTGTTGCTCAAACTCTCATCCATGCTGTTATCTCCAGACTCGACTATTCCAATGCTCTCTTGGCCAGCCTCCCATCTCCCACCCACCATAAACGATCTCATTCAAAACTCTGCTGCCTGTGTCCTATACCACATCAAGTCCTAGTCATCCACCATCGCTGTGCTTACTTGACCTACATTGGAGCCCAGTCCACCAACACCTCAAATTTAAAATTCTTATTCTCACGTTTAAATTCTTCTATGGACTTGCCGCTCTCCATACTTCTAATCTCCTACAACCCTCCAAGAAATCTGCATTGCTCTAACTCCGGCCTCTTGTGCATTCCCCACTCCCTTCGCCCCACCAATGGGAACCATGCCTTCAGCCATCCAAGCCCTAAGCTCTGGAATTCCCTCCTTAAACCATTCTTGCCTTCTTTCAGATGCTTCTTAAAACTGACCACGCTTTTGGTTATCTGTCCTAAGATCTTTGGTGGAGTGTCAGTTTTAGTCTGATTATGCTCCTATGAAGTGTCGAGACATTTTATGACGTTAAATGAGTTATATAAATCCAAACTATTGCTGATAGCATGGTATGGTCTTTATTTTATATTACGTAAATATGGGGCGTGTGGATTAAATTAGCAAATGCAGCTCACGAGGAGATGCTGCTGTGAATCATCGTTCAAGTAGATATAGGATAGCGTGGGTGAACTCGTACAAAAACCTTTATATGGAAATGACATAAAGCAAGACGACATACATGCGAGATTTGAATTTGAGACAGTAACCAAACAGATTGATTTGTATTATACATTTACTATTCTCATGGCAGGAAAATTAATAAAATCTTTGTCAAGACTTTAAAAAATGAAGTGTTAAGTTTTTAAAATCAAATGGGAGTACTGCAACATTAGCTAAGGAAAATTGCACAACATGGCATGAATTTAATAAAAGTTATACATTGGAAGACAACCTGGAATTTGATTTTTTTTGACACATATGTTCAAAAACAAGCAGAAAAGCGTGACTCCTTTGTTAGACATATGTAAATGGTGATGCAGACAATAAATAAATCAGATTGTCTCATTGTTCACAGTCTGTCAGATATGTAATAGAGGGGGGGGGGGGTATTATACCATGTAACAATGCTAAGGTAGACTGGCACCCCACAAGGCACTAAAGTAATTAAAAGATCAGCTCTTTCTGCTAAAAGTGGTAGCATTTAAGTTGTAGGTCAATTTAAGACTACAAAGTGCAAATCAGAGCTGGATTAAGCACCAAGAATGTTAAGCCCTCAATCCCACCCCCCAGGTCATATGGAATATGCACTCCACAAGCCTAATCACACACTCTCCAAGAGCCACATTTCCACCCCAGTTCAGTAATGCAACAATGTGCTGGAACAGAGTCTGCAGCAGGGAGGAAATCTGGCACCTCCTCACTCTAGCAAATTATGTTCTCCCATACCTTTACATGGTCCATGTCTGACTTCCCTTACCAGAATTATGCTCACACCCCTCCTGATACAATCCTAGTCTTTACCTTCCACATTCGACAAATCTTTCCAACATGGTCCCACCACCTCCTTCCCACTTCTGAAGGGACTGTTCCCTCCATCACATCCTGGTTCACTCATTACAACAATGATTTTACATTGCTCTAATTCTACATTAATGTTCCTAGGTTACAACAGTAACTACTCTCCAAAAGTACTTCATTTGCTGTAAAGCGCTTTGAGATGTCCGGTGGTCGTGAAAGGCACTTTTTATATCGACATGTTTTTCTTTCACTCTTGCATCAACCCTGCCACCCATGTTCCTTCCCATACAAATACATCTCCTATACCAGTGTAAGGAATCCAAACACATCTTTCAGCTGAGACAGCAATTTGTGCACGTTCTCCTTAAAACCTTTGGTCACCGGTCCTAATATCTCATGTGGCTTGGTGTCAAATTTTGTTTTAGAACACTCCTGTGAAGTGCCTTGGGACGTTTTACTACATTAAAGACACTATATAAATACAATGTTTCTTCAACCCAATATACCCCATTTACTGCTCACTATACAGTCTCCACGGAGCAAATGCTCATGTTTTTTGCCCTTTATGTTGTTCCAATGAAGCTGAACACAAGCTCCATGAATTACAGCGTAACTTCTATTACGCACTATAATATTGATTTTAACAACTTCAGGAGGAAGTGGTCATGTGGGGTAGATGTGTCAACATTTCCCAGGGATCAGGGAGGGGGCAACAATGATAGGACCATGCTTGATGTTGGAACACTTCTCTCAGGCTCTTGCAGTCTGTTTGACTTTGGCAGTTTTCATGTTTCTATTTCTACCCATTTCAAGTTGCCCCTTAGTCAAATTTGAAGTCTCCCTACCTGCAATCCTCTTTCACCAAACCGTTCCCGCCGCCCCGCGCGGAGCTTTGAAAGTAGAAAAGACAGTCTCGAGGAAGCTTTAATAAATACGTGTACATTTCTGTAAAAGTACATTGAACCAAAAGCGTTCACTCTGTACTTGCCTTCCACTGAGCCTTTGCTCAAAGAGTGGGTGTGTTGCAACTTTTGGTGAAGCCAGACCTTCTGGACCGTACAATAAACTCATCGAAAATATAGAATGTTTGGGGTTAAACTGGTGACCGTTTACTAAAATATTGGGAGCCATCCTGAAATGTGGCGAGCGCTCGAGCTTCTCAAACCTGGGACGACTTTCTCTGGACATCGCGGGCTAAAATAACTGCAAACGCGATGGGGCCCCGAGCGGGCAAGTTGTCGAAGGTCTAAAGTTAACCAAATGTGTCTCAGCGAAGGCGTCGAGATTTTTATTTCGATCTCGACGTACTCTCACTTACTGGCTCAGTGGGAAACGGCTCAGCCTGCGAACGGACTTGGTGTTCAATTCACTTCCGTTATCAGCGCGACATACCTGTGTTTTTTCAATCACAGAGTTCAAAATTTTACATTAAAAATGCACCACCCCAACCCTCTTTTTTTAATCCCTTACCTCCATCCTGCTCGAAAAAAAATAATTTCAAAAAAAAAATCTAAACTTCAACTCAAGCGCTTCGTAAGTAACGTTATATTTTGATAAAAGTTCGTGTTTGGCTAAAGAAACACGATTAAAGAGCCGAACTCTCGGTCACAGCCTCCTCCCTGCTACCGTTCAGCTCTTTTTCCAGAACCTTCTCTCAACCCCACAAAATGGCCGCCTGGCCATCACGTGACGCTTATTTGCCAACGGCAAAATGGGAAAACAAAGCCGGCGAGCATTTGAAAAAAAAGACGGAAAATACAAGAAAATACCAGAGAATAATTTCATGTCGCCGTTCTAAAAAATAAGTATTTGACAATATGATTTTTTTCTACATTTTCTGTATATATTCAATGAACATCGCAATAATTAAGTTGTGAAGGCTTTTGACGGAAAAAGCCGAAACGGTTTCGGCATGACGTGATTTAAAGTAACCTTTTTAATATCTGATATAAAATTATTTTTGTAGAAAATTATATTTTTTCTATCTAAAGGCAGTTGAATACATTAATGCAATGTGCAAAAAAAAGGATCTTAAATTTCAACTAGATCACATGACTGTCGCGAACTCTGAAAAAATACATCGTTTTTGTTATGCGTCTTTTTTTTCAACTAAAAAAGGGCAGATTTTCCTCTTTGAATTGCAGTTTTGTGTTCATAAATCGTTAATGTTGAGTTAAATTGTATAAATTGTAAACGTGTCGGGAGCACAAGTATACGCATGCGCGCCGTGTCAGCGCGTGTTTTTGGCGGGACTGCGAGTGAATCCGGAGACGAGCGGCTGTAAGTAGCACGGAGCGGAGCAGAGCAAAGCAGGACTGAACCGAACCGAAACGAAACTGAACTGGGGCAGGTAGGGCAGGCAGCTAGCCTGCAAGCCAGCTGGATTAAAGCTTCTCTGGCCACTACTCTGCTGTAACGCCCTAAAACCACGCACTAGCGGCCTAGCAGCTTGAGATTAGTCGCCTCCCCGACAAAACTTCAATTTAAATCGAGTAGGCCAATATGGTGTAGGCCCCAAACCCACGTAGATTTATGCTTGTGCAGCGGGAGCTTCGGGAAGTGGGCCGTTTCTTCATTAAAGTCAGCCGAGTCTGCGGTTTATTCTTTGGTTGTTGAGTGAAGGTCTCAGGACTTTGTTTTAATTTTCCTCTTGTTCGGGTGGGGGAGGGGTGGTGCTGATGACGGTTTTAAACCCCGAGACTTGAAAAATTGCATCTGCTTTGATTTCCCCAGCCTGTGGAATTGACGTCAGTTTTTGTTCGCGTAAAATAGCATTGGATTTTACTTTGGCCATCTCGTTGCTGTTTATGTGCCCTTTTTTCTCGTTACATTAATTTTATATGTAAAACTAAGAGGTTGATTGGTAGCTGGTACTTTATACAACGTTTCAGTTCCTGTGTTGTGCGGAAGTCTGCTACTTCCATTTATTTATTAAATACTGAAGAGTAATTGTCAATCTTGTGCTACAGTTGAATCCTGATCAAGGCATATCTGGATATTTAGAGCTTAAGGTTTAGAATTCTTGTGAATTACGCATTCTTTATTGTCTATTATAGAAAAGTCAATTTGTTACTGCCTATAACATTTTTATTTAGTGTAATTTAATTAAAATCGTACTGGAGGAAAGTAATAGGTTGATGCCTGATCTCGGGTTATTGAGTTGTGAGGAAAACTAGAAACACCTGGAAAATGGTGATGCGGGTACCTTGAAGAGATATGCAAGGATTAAGAGCAATAAGCCATATCAGTAGGATAAGGGGTAGAGGTACACACTGATCAAAAGCAAATTCAAGAATATTTTGGTAAATACTTTAGTGGAGACAAAAAACAAAACAAAAATTGAAATTTTCAGTGGGCAGTTAAATGGTGTCAGGTTGATTGAGTTTCAATGGCAGGATACATAAAATGGGTTTAATGTGCTCTCTTGTGCACTTACCTTTATGATCATTCGTCTGCTTTAAAACTGTTGCCTTTTTAAAATTTAGCAGTAGTTTGAGTTTTTTTAAAAACTTCAGTGGTTAGACACACCTATGTTTGAATCTCAAATGTTATGCAATAGGAGTGAGTGACAATTGGAATTCAGTGATTTGATCTGTTCTGTGTGCTTTAGGAATGTGTTTACCTGGAGTTGGCTGATCTACATTGGGTTGTTATAACCTTTGCCATCTTTCACTTGAGTATCTCTTTTTATTCAACTAAGCTAATTTAACCAAGTTTTAAAATAGTTACTGTTTTGTTTACACCAAAATATAAATGTTTGAAATGCTGATTTTATTTGTGTGAGCAATTGCTGATTATTTTTTCCTAGGCGGATACAAAGTAGAAGATGACAACGGTTGAAGATTCCTTTTTTTCTCCTATTAGCCTTGTTTCTACTAGTGAGTTGATCCATGTTTACAAATAAAAAGTAAATGCATCATGATGTATCCCATTTACAGTGTGACCATATGTAGCATATTGAATAAAATTGTTTATAAACTCCCAGGCCCTAAGCAATGAAAACGTGAGCTCCTGTTGTGTTGCCAGGTCTGCCATTTTGAGTACAGAATGAGGTTGACAACTTGTCTTGGGACACCATGACTTTTCAACATGCAATTGACACTGTATTCAGAAAATGCAGCTACTGTGCCAGTATTGATGTTGGAGTTGGTAAAACACTTGCAAAATGGCAGATTTACAGATTTGTGAAGGATCTGCTAAACTTAAAAAAAATCTTCAAATTCTAATTAGATGTTCATTCAGGATCCTGCATGGAGCTAGTAAGTGGGGAATATCATGTATGTGTTCAGTGGAGCTAGGAAACGATGCTCAATTATATTTTTTGATTTGTTATTGGAACGTAAATATGTTTGGTGTGATGCGATGTATGTATTTAACAAAAAGATCTTATGAAACAATTCTGAAGTTGCAAAGTCTGCGTATGTACTCTCCTCACTCGTCTATCTCCATGACGGACTAAATTCTGAAATGTACTTAGTTTAAACCTGTTCTAAACAGATTATTTTTAATCCAGTTCCGATAAATTCAGATGTGAACTCTCCTTGCCCTACCTTACTTGCCGCCTTTTCCTAGACTAAATGTTATCTAGTACAGGACACCGAATGGTTTCTAAACAAAGATCCTGAAATGTATTCTATGCAATGGAGGGCTTATTTTTTGTTTTGCAGACAGTGAAAGTCGTTTCTCCTCCCCTGCCCTCTCAATGACCAATAATAGAAACAAGTCTTTTGCATATTTTATATTATGTAAAATGGGATTGAGTAATCATGCCCTAATTTTGGAATCAATTATGTACAGTCAACTGCTCAAAACCATCACTTTTCCATTTTCCTTACTGCCTGTCCACTAAAAAGGTGAAGAATAAATTTTAAAACTTTAATTAGGAAGGGGCCAAAGTTGTCTCAATCCTCTGAAATGTTCAAATTGCAGAAAGTGTTTCTGTCCAGCTCAGTCAACAGTCTAAGGTTTACTCTCGTTATAGGGTAGTAAGATTTTGATTTCAGAATATCCTACGTTCTGAATTTTTGTCAATTTTCTCTCTCTCTCTCTCTCTTTCCCCCCCCCCCCCCCCCTTGCTGGATGGAGTACAGTTTCTAGCTTGTACTCCAATATCACTGTTCGTGTGGCCCTTGTCGTTTAGTGTCCGCAGACTGGGAAAAGGGCATCATAGTCAAACCTATTGATGTGCACTTTGGGATTGCTGGAAAGCTATCGGGAGCTGAAATCTTGTGTTCTTTTCCCCTCTAACCCAGAGGCACCAAAGCCAGTATATCTCCTGCTGTCCCAGTTAAGCTTAATAACCTGGGTGGAAACCATGATTCAAACATAGTACTTTCTTGGTTTGTATAGCTTAGCTTTTCACTACTGAACCAGAGAGGGAAAGCTGTTTACCATTTCCAAAAAATTATGCAGTTACCTAAAGTTGTTTTCTCACCTCCACTATTGCATGTCTGTGTAGTACTTAAGCTGAGTAATGGGGTATACAAGTGTTTTGCCTGTTGACTTTGTGGAAGAAGATGGTAGAGAGAGAAGGGAAACATCAAAACTGAGTTCAGTTCAGTCCTTGGTAAATGTCTGCATGCACATACTTTCACAATTAGTATTTACCAGCCTGACCTGTTTTTCCTCCCTAGTCCATTTTTTGTTCTGGTTGTGCAACACTTAGCCAAACAAATGTGCTATTGTGGTAGGTCCCTGTGTAGTGTTTTTTTTTATACACCTGTAGGAAGAACCTTGGTCGTGCAATGAGTTAGACAATCTCCTTTGCCTTTTGAGACTTGGGTTAAATCGTAGCTAAACTGATTGGATAAAGGGGTCCTGATGAGTAGCAAGTGTGGGTAGTCTCAGTGCAGTTCCTAGTTGGCACAGGCCTGCAACCAAAACTGCTCCAATTTGGTACTAATTGGCAATGTCACATTAAAATTGTAAACCAATGATTCTCTGCCCCCCCCCCCCGCTTTGCTATTTTTGGTGCTATATCTATTCTTGTACAATTATTTTAACACGTTTATCTAGAACCAACACAATAAATCTGTAAAGCAACAAAAGTACTTGACATTTTAAATTATCAGCCAACTCCCAAAGAGCACATCCAACTATCTTTACCTGGACTGACTCCTAATTTCCTCTAAACAAGAGCACACACAGTTTCCTTTTACCCTATAAATCAGTTCTCTAAAATCTGTAATGGTATTTGTTGTTCAGCTTAACTCATTTCTTCTTTCCTGAGCTGCATTTACATGCACTAAAATCATCAGGAGGACCCTTATAGTTTTATAATCCAGGCCAGCCAACAAAACATGGTCCATGTGAGGCATAAGAATCTTCCACAGTCTTCATACAAATCACCGTTAGCTGTTCTATGTGCTACAGATTGTGTTCTGCCCTTCTATAGGGTGGTTTTCAAACTTTTTCCTTCAATTCCACATCTCCAGTGCCTTGAATTCAAAATTGCTATTGGACTGGAATTTCCTTGAATGTTGTGCTGAAATAATGACGTGCCAGTTTTCAGCAGAGGGTTAAGGAAATGTACTGAGTTTCCTCAACCTTTTGTGCCGATTCAGCAAAACCTTTGTTGCTCATCAACATAGCTGCACCCCATGGAAACAAATTGGAGTTTGAGTTTGCTGCATTTATGGCAAATCTGAACTAGCTCAATTTTAAGCACAGCAGGACCATAAATCCTATTCTGCTTTATGGTGTTTCTATTTCTTTTCCCTCATTGAAACCTGCATTCTATTTTCTGGAGCTTTGAATACATTTTAATGGCCTCAATGAGTCATATTACAAATTGAAAAGCTTCTACAATTACATTTTCCTAAACCTGTGCCTAATATGCATGAATTATGGCTTGATGGCTTCAAACTTTAATTTTCATACTTGGAGGTTCTTGAAGGAGGAATATGGTGTACGGTCAGCACTTTCCTCGGAGCCCACGTTTGTTTTCTTGCATTCTAGTGTATATTAGAGGTTTTCTGACATAAGTCCCAGTCGGCATAGAAACCAGTGTAAATTTTAATGTAACTTCTGGTTATGACGTTTGAGGAAATTCTGGGCCTCTTTATTTTCAATCTGAAGTGGAATAGTCAATTCAAAATTGACTAATCTTGAATTGACAGCTGAAAGTGAGTCTATTCTTTCCAGATTCTCTTAGGATCAGTGCTCTTTGCTGCTCTGATGGCATGGGAGGCAACTATTTAGAAAATGAAGTTACAACAGGTGGATGCAAAATGTTGCTCACCCCTTTTTCTGCCTTCTGCTTCAATCTTTTAAATCATTTGTAGATGATTGTGGGAAGGGAGAAGATTTGGCAGTAGAGTAGCCTTGTGGGTAATCTACTGGATGAGTGACCCAGAAGTCATGAGTTCAAATCCCACCATGATGAGTAGTGGAATTGAATTCAATAAATCTGGTTGTTTGTGGGCTGGCATCATTTTGTTGTAAAGTCCAACTAGTTCACTAATATCCTTCAGACATTGATTTTTTAACTTTGTACCTACATGCTGCTGCTTGTAGTACTTGATCCCTGGGATGTAGTACTTGAGCCTGTGCATATAGAATAGACTCATAGATTCATAAAAATTTACAGCACGGAAGGAGCCCATTTCGGTGCCGGCTGACAAAAAGCTGTCCAGCCTAATCCCCACTTTCCAGCTTTTGGTCTGTAGCCCTGTAGGTTACGGCACTTCAAGTGCACATCCAAGTACTTAAAGTGGTAAGGGTTTCTGCCTCTACCACCCTTTCAAGCAGTGAATTCCAGACCCTCACCACCCTCTAGGTGAAGAAATTTCCCCTCAAATCGCCTCTCATCCTCCCACCAATTACTCTAAATCTATGCCCCTTGGTTGTTGGCTGCTCTGCTCAGGGAAATTCCTATCCACTATTTAGGCCCCTCATAATTTTGTACATCTTCGACCTAGTAACTGTTTCAAGGGTAACAAAGTATGAGAAGTAGGTCACCTGCTCTACCCTTGAGATTGAGTTCAATACTTGGAGAGAAAGAACAGCGTTTTTGTTCAAGAAACCTGTGTGAATACAGTTTTTAACTTGTGTGTAGCAGTATATAAACCATATTCTAAAGTTTACAGTTAATTAATGTAAAATCTGTAATCTCGCAAACGTAAAGGTCAAATATTGAGAGATGCCTTGGATAAAAATCAAATGTTATATTAGATAAATAAGCTTTTGTGCTTGTTTTTTTCCAACTGCTAAGTTATCTGGTATGGCATTGTTAATTGAAAAGAGCAGCCTGCCTACCTGCTTGGAAATGCACGCAATACTCCTGCGAGCCTGTACTTTCATCCACTTGTGTATAAGCACTTGCCCGTTTGGTACGACCCTACATCAAAGCTATGCAGTTCATGGCCAGGCCACTGAGTGGAAAACCTCAATAGCTTCTGTTGTTGGCCCACTACTTGGTGTCAGTAGCCATCATGATAGAGACATGCTCCACTCAGTTAACAGCTGATAATGGGGGAAACCGGTATTATTTTGAAATCCAAATGCCAGCCTTAGCTCGGACTTGATTTGTAAGATACAAGGTGAGCATGGGGAACTGGGAGTAAACAAACATTACCTGTTTTGATTTACCATTTATTTCGAAACTATAATATAATTAAGTATATCTAAAAAATAAATTGAGACTGGCATATGCTTTGTGCTTTATCATCTTGTCCTTTTTTTGCAGCCAAAATGGGAAAGAAACAAGGTAGCAAGACGAAAAAGTCTGAAGATGTTCAGCCTGAAGAATATATTGTCGAAAGAGTGTTAGACAGACGAGTTGTACAAGGAAGAGTTGAATACCTTTTGAAATGGAAAGGTTTTACAGAGTAAGGAGTTTTACTGGCAGGCAATCTATTTAGTGACTTTTCTTTATTCTTAATGTCTGTTTGAATGTTGGATGGTGAAATGGGCATGCTTTTTCTGTTGAAATTTAGCAGTCTGGAGAATCTACTTGGGCTTGGAAATAAAATTAAATTTGGTAACCTTCTTAAAATGGCTGCCATAGTGTTGAAGGTACCTAACTCACTGGCACCAATAAATGTGGTGAAATTGCTTCTAAATCACTTGATCACTACTGTCTTGCCTATCTGAATCAATTAACATAACATTCACTGTACATTGACGTTCACCTCTTGTTTCTTTCATGTTCAAGTGGAAGCGGTGCTGTGAAATCCACTCCTTTTTGTATCAGACAGATTCCACAGCACTGGGGGCAACAAACAAGCAACTGCTCATAACATTTGCAAAGTTGCAGGTCATGACTTTTATTCCCATCTGCTTTAAAATATACACATGCACAATGGAGACAAAATGGCATAATTGAGTCTATGGGCCCAAGTTTCCACAAGAAAAAAAACGAGCGCCCCTCCGAGCTGGGCGCCCGTGTTTCGCACCTAAAACGGCGCCTTAAAAAATCCTCGGTATTCTCCACCTACTTACAGGTCCTCTGGCCCTCGGCGCAGCCAGCATGAGCTGTGGGGGGGCGGAGCCAGGTCCATGCGCTGAAAACAGTGCCGGGACCTCTGCACATGCGCGCTACAGTTGGCACGCAAGTGCAGTAGCTCCAGGCGCCGAACTGTGTGGGAGGGGCCCGAAGCACGCAGCCCCTAGCCCTGGCTGAATGGCCTCACTGGGGCTGCGTGAATAAGGCTCCTCCCATGGCCAGCTCCTGCTCTCCCCGCCCCCGACACCCGCTCCCCCCCGCCGACCTGACCCGACCCGACACCCGCTCTCCCTCCCCCTCTCCCTCTCCCCCTCCCTCCCTCCCGCTCAGCGACACCAACAGCTTTCTCCCCCCCCCCCCTCCCACTCAGCAGCACGAACGGCTGCAAAATTCTCCCTGGCTGAAGCACTTTCACACAGGTAGGAAGATGGTTTATTTAATCTTTTCTTGGCTTATAAATGTTTATTC
Source organism: Pristiophorus japonicus (assembly GCF_044704955.1). Taxonomy (NCBI): domain Eukaryota; kingdom Metazoa; phylum Chordata; class Chondrichthyes; family Pristiophoridae; genus Pristiophorus; species Pristiophorus japonicus. Next base: position 101,354,283 of record NC_091981.1, read on the forward strand.
AGGTTGGATTTATTTGTATAATATTTGTAGAAGTATAAATAAGGATTTATTGTCGAATTTAATGAGTTCCCTTCCCCACCCCCCCCTCCCCCCCCACCTCGTTCTGGACGCCTAATTTGTAACCTGCGCCTGATTTTTTTAATGTGTAGAACAGGTTTTTTCAGTTCTACAAAAATCTTCACTGGCTCCATTCTACTTTAGTTTGGAGTACATTTTCACTGTGGAAACTTTCAAATCAGGTGTCAGTGGCCGGACACGCCCCCTTTTGAAGAAAAAATTCTGTTCTAAAGTAGAACTGTTCTACCTGACTCGAACTGCAGGAAAAAAAATGTGGAGAATTGCGATTTCTAAAATAGTCTGTTCTCCACCAGTTGCTCCTATAAAAAAAAAATCAGGTGCGAATCATGTGGAAACTTGGGCCCTATATGTTGTGCACTCAATCCAGTTGCAACATTTATTTGGCACTGTTCCCATTGGAGGTATTGGATAAAGCCATCCCTTGAGTTGATAGCAATTTTATGTTAATAGGACTGCTGTCAAAACATTCCTCATCAATATCTGCAAACATGGGGCCAGATTCCATATTATAACTTAATCATTCTATTCTTTAAAAAGCCTACTCCTCCAACCTATTGCATTCAGCTCTGCAGAACTGAACAGTGGGCCCTGGTGTTCCAATGTGTATTGATTCATGCTTGTTTGGTAAACCTCTTGTACAATATGCATTTGCAGCATAGCTTGGAGGGTATTGTAATCCACAACTACCTAGTAGCATAATACCTGCTGTGGGCTGTACCTGAGCAGAGATGGATGGTTGCAAATTTATCCCAGAAATAGTTCTGCTTGTGTGTACATGTGTATAGTGTGTACGTATATATAGTGTTACATGGACTTCCATTATAGAATCATTGAACTGTTCTTGTACTGTATAAACTGTCATTGCCTAATTTAATTTTTTTTTTAATAAACGTTTAACCAGCTCCTTTTGCAGTGTTATTCACTAGGGAGTTTTAACTCTTTTCTGTCAAGCTAACTGAGTGTAAGGGCATATACAGGTGATTAGGTGTGCAATGCATGTAATGTGAACTTGTGATATGCACTGAGACTTGGTACAATGAAATGGGATTTGGTTGTCGTCTGTTTTGTATCCATTGTTAAATTTGCTGTTTCTTGAGAAGAACTGATGTGGGGGCAACAATGGAATAAATTGCTCGTGTGTAGATTGTCTCATGCCAAGAGAACAAGGGTTGGAGCTGCATTTTGTGCTTTCTTTCACAAGCTTTCATTAAAATAATTTAATGGGATCCCTGCTAAATTAGTTAAATGGAGTATTCTGTGTAAACACTTAGTTAATTTGATTTTGATATGAACCTGTTTCAGTGCTGACAATACATGGGAGCCAGAAGACAATTTGGATTGCCCAGAGTTGATCCAGGAGTTTCTGGATTCGCAAAAGGCCACCAAGGAGCGTACTGATGGATTCAAAAGAAAATCTATCTCTGAAAATGAGAGTGAGGAAAACAAGCCTAAAAAGAAAAAGGATCCAGTAAGCGACTGTCTTTAGATTGATATTTCCAGAATGATTAAGCTGAAACAGCTTTTATTTATTTTACAGCAAGGCTGTGCAAAATAATAGTTTGATAACAGAAACCAAGATCATTTCTGTTGTTTACTGCATTATTTCTCATCCAAAAGTGCAAACAAGTACTGTGCTCCCTGGCTGCGACTAATTCTCTTTGGTGTCTTGTTGCTGGATGTAAAAGAGAAGCTTGCATTGATGCACTTGGAGCCCGAGGCATTTGGTTATTCCCATTCCACCCCAGCACTGAGAATCTGAGTCAATTGGGAAGAATGTAGCAGATGGTACAAATTCAGGTTATGAGTCTGCTGCCAATTTATATAAGGTTGCCACCTGCATACTACCTTAACCCAAAGATAAATTTGATTTATTCCATTCGCAATTTGAAACTTGGAAATCAATTTGTAGTGGTAAGTGGATTTTTTTTTTGAGGGGCTGGTGACATTTTGGCGTGAGATTCTGAATGTACGGTGAAATGCTTTTGAGTTGTGTTTTTAAAATTATATTCCTTTGTTCAGTTTCTCGCATTATACCAAGGTGAATTTAACACAAGTTATAACATGTTAAAAGGTGTATTTATAGAGGCACTTTTAACATGTTGGTTTATCCCAAAGCACTCTACAGAGTTGTGTTGATAATATGAATAAAAGAATGGATGCAGAGAGTTAGAAGTGGTGGTCTAAACGTGGCTGAGATGGATTTTGAGAAGGTATTAAAAGGTGTAAGAGTTTCGGGTAGAAAGGAATGCTATGCCAATGGGAGTTGGGGGGTGGGTGGGAGAAGCTGGGGGAAGTGGAGAGAGAAAGAGAATTGGGGTGAGTTGAGGTGTTGAGTTTTTTTAGATCAGGGCAACAATTTTTAATTCAATGGGAGGGGGTGGGGGGGGGGGAGAAAGCAGGGTGCCAATGAGGATAGGAATGATCAAGTGATGGAGGTAATGGGTAGATGAGTTATGAAAATTGATGAGAAGCTGGCAAGGAGGACGTTGGAAAAGTGTTGGTATGGGTAATGGTTTTAGTGACGATAAGGGTCATTGTTGCAGAGGTGGAAGTAAGCATTCTTGGTGACTGGTACATTGGTCCCAAGTTTTGGGTGGAGTTGCTCCAACTAGTTTAGTTTGGAGTATCTTAGCAATCGCAATTCTCGGCATTTAGTTTGCTCCAGTTCTAGTGAGTTTAGTTTCGTTTTAGTTCAGTTTTTTTTTTCAAATGGTGTGTCCAGCCACTTAGGCCTGTTTTGTAAGTTTAGGCAGCGAAAACTTACTCCAAACTAACTTAGAATGGAGTAAGTGTCCACTTTTGTAAGTTCTGAAAAACCTTACCTAGAGTTAAGTTCAGTGCAGGCACAGCCAGAGACATGGGATGGCAAGCATTAAACACAAAGGAACTAAATCATTAAACACATCACTTAAAATGGCCGAAAACCTCTTGCAATGATATTTTGCCTTGTATCCACTGACTGAGGGCAGTTGTTTCTCTTTTTTTATAAATAAGCAAGTGTAGGCTTCTGGCTGAGGCACACATCATCATCAGCTGGGGCGGGGAAGGTTAGTTAAGAGGATTTTCCAAAGCAATAAACACCTTTACAGCAACATTAAAGAAGCATAAGTACATTTAAAGCACATTTAAAGCACCCAAGTACTAAATGAAGCACAAAAAGTAATAAGCAATTAATTAACATAAAAAATTAGAAGGAACGCTGCACCTAAAGCACCAAGATCAAAGTAATAAGTAACCAATCAATAACAAATTAAAAAAAAAATAGAAGTCCTACCTTTTTATGTGATGGGAAGGTGTTTCTGTCAGTCTCTGTCCATGTCTCTGTGTGTCTCTCACTCTCTGACAGTGGAGGGTGGAGGGGGGGGAGTGGTCGAGTAACTGAAAAACGTTACAGCCACTGGGCTCCCGCACTTCTACTGCCCCCCCCCCCCCCTCCCCCAGCCACAAATCCTCTGCCAATAGTGGCTGGAGACTTACTGGTGTCAATTGCATCAGACTGCTTTTCAGACGGCGAGAAGCAGCTCCTGTTTTTTTTCAGTGGCATGGATTGCGATACCTAACAAGTTAAATGCTCACTCATCAGGCCCCTCCCACACAGCCTGCAGAGCATCAGGCTGCGAGGAGGTTGTGTGCATGTACAGCGGTCCCGGCACTGTGTTCAGTGCCGGGACCTGGCTCCGCCCCCTCACCCCTTGTGTTGCGCTGCGCCGAGGTGCCGAAGATGTCCTGAGGAGTTTGGAGAATTAGAAACTTTTTCGCCGCCCTTTTTATTCCAGAAAGTTGGTGCGCTGTTTTTACAGGGGGCAGAAACTTGGGCCCAATATGTGGTTTGTAGCTGTGGGTCAAAGCAGACACCATGGTTTTTGCATGGTCTGGTTCTGTCTGAGCAAGTACCTGAGATGTGGTTGTAATCAGGGGAAGAGTTTGTTGTTTATGGTGAATTGTAAAATGGTTACAGCACGAAAGAAGACCATTTGGCCTGTCGAGCCTGTGCTAGTTCTCCAAGTGCACCACAGCTGGTCTCATACCCCTGCCTTTTCCCCATAGCCCTGCAATATTTTTTATTTCAGGTACTTGTCTATCTCCCTTTTGACAGCCATGATTGAGTCTGCCTCCACCACCCCCTCATATAGTGCATACCAGATCCTAACCATTCGCTGTAAAAGACAAGCTAATCCTGTTACGCTGGTGTGGGTTGAGAAATAACTGCCACGGCACCAGGAATAATCCCCTGCGCTAATTTAAAGGTACCGTGGGATCTTTTACATCCGCCGTGTTGGTGACGACATGGACCAGGAAGGCCTGCTGAGTTGGGCGGGATTAAGGGAGACGATGGGTCTGGTAGAAGTGACCATGGTGATGGGAACAAAACTGCAGTAACGGGATTAGAAGTAAGTGGGTGCAGAGACTTGAAAAATGGAAATTGTTGCAGGATTGGTCTTCAGCGATGATGAAATTAATGAGCTCTTTGTACTTGCAGGTGAGGGTGGAGGATACAATAAAAGGTGTTTGAGGAGGTGAATAGTCAATTAAGAAAATGTTCTTGCCCCTTATCGATCCTGAATACAAGGAGGATTTTACTCCGGACAACAGTGACACCAGTGATTAACATGGAGGTCAATCTGGTGATCAACTAGATTAGTTGTGTGCTCGAGTCTGAAGCTCTTGGACTTAAGGAGCAAAGATGGAATACTGGAGAGCAATGGTTTGGAGATGAGCAATTTAGTGAGATGATACTCAAAGGCAGAGATAAAACAACAAATTTATAGCAGCTGAAGTGTCGGGATGGAACAGCGGAGGTGGAGTTAGAAATTTGAGTGAATTGGAGGGGGAGCTGAGAAAGTTGTTTTTCTTCTTTCTTGCCCCCCCCCCCAATTCCCAAGACAAATGGTGACAATGGGGAGACCAAGAAATGGTCAGAGTTAGCTTTGATCTGACCGAGATCTTGGAAGTGCAAAAGCCATGAGATGGCATGGTCGGGCTGGGAGAGTTTGTGATTGCTTAGATTAAGTGAGGATAGAAGGACTGAGAAATCTGAGGAATGAGTGTAAACTGAAATCCATGAGTTGGCACTTGATGCAAAGGCTAGTGGAGATTTCAGTGAGGAAGTTGGCATGGACCTTGGATGGTACATTGTAAGAATGTTGAGTGAGAGGGGAGAGATGGAAAATGGTGAGCTTGAATGGAAGGTACCAGAGGCCTGCAGGTGGTGGATTTAAGCAGGACAAGTGATAATGTGTAGCTGGGTGGGTTCATTGATGGGGAAGGAGTCACTTGTAAAGCCAAATTTCTGTTTAGTGCCAGGATGTCTGTAGAGGCGTCATTGATTTCAAATTTGTCATTGAAAGGATTTTTCATGTTGGTTTTTGGAGCACAGGATGCTTTGCCACAGAGTGTGGTGACAGTGGAGACTTCAAGGAAAATTTGACAAATATTTGAAGCTGAGGAAGATGCAGGACTATTGAGGGAGAAGGGCAGTGGGATTAATTTTGGATTGCATTCAGAAAAAGCTGGCACAGACACAATTCACTGAATGGCAGCTAACTCTTCTGTAAACTGCCGATGGTTTTGTCCTCCAGTATGTCCAGATGGAGGATAGTGTAAAGGGACGGCAAGGATGTTGAAGTTAATTATAGAGCAAACCTGTTACCAGGAGTGTAGGGCGAGATGGAATGGGGATGCAATTACCAAAGACTGATGCTATGAAGAGCATGGCAACAAATAACAAAGTGGAGTCTCGCTGGGCACGATACACGAGTACTGGCGCAAGTGATGGGAGGGTGAGAAGGTGGAAGGGTGCATGGTTGGATGAGATGAATGCAGGGCCTGGAAATGACTGAAAAGGAAAAATCAGTATATGATTAGTGCCTCCAGTAATTTAAACTTCTATTATGTAAGCACTTTGACAATTTTTTTCCCCCTTTTCAAAATCGGGGATGTCAATAAGGTGGAATTAAACACATCTACTTTAGCCAGCTATTGTTGATGGCTAATGCCCGTAGATCAGCTGTAACATGGACTCGTTCACATCCAGTCTCCCGAGCATCCCCTGCTTGTGTGAAGCTGTCGAAGCCCATGGCAACTGTCCAAATGGCTTCGCAAAGTGGCAAAATGCACTTGGTTTCAGACCCATTTATATACAGTGTTTTTGTACAGTATTTATATACATCAGCAAACTATAGAAACATTCATGCTTTCTATAACTTCAATTGACCTTAGGATGCAAATGTGTAAATAACTTCTTTTTTTTTTCAAAAGAATGACAACCAACCAAGAGGTTTTGCAAGGGGGTTAGAACCAGAACGCATCATTGGCGCAACTGACTCAAGCGGCGAGTTAATGTTTCTAATGAAATGGTAAGGATTTCTATTCTAAAGTATATTAGAGTTAGACTGTGGGTTAATAGTTTTTTTTTATTGACATATTTTTTAAAAAAAACATGACCCTTTTTTTAATCTTTCATTTTCATAAAGCTTTATTATATCTGATAGTGGTATGCTGCATTTAGTATTTCTAAAGTATCTCTGGTGATTAATCTACCTGGCCAGAATACCAAACCTAGAAAAGAAGCTCGGTGCAGGAGAGTTGAGGAAAGAAAGAGTTGCATTTATATAGCACCTTTCATGACCCAAAGTGCCTCAAGGCTAATTAAGTACTTTTTAGGTGTAGTCATTGTTGAAATTGGGTACACTGCATATTACATGCTTATTAAGCAAGGGAAAGGCTACGTGCACCTGAAACTGTCAAACTAGTAGTTTTAATCTGATGGTCTGGAAACTGCGATCGGAGGCTTGCTCCCGAACCGGAAAACAAATACGAACTTGGCTGGTGTCTCCAGAGCTTCAGACTCTTCTAATCCTTGGCCTGCAGGCGTATGCATGCAGTTTGCAAGTGTCCCTGGGATCATATGGCCAAGGCCAATCAATCAAAAAGGGGATTCCTATGAATCTTATGGGGATTCCATTTACGTACAGAATCCCATAAGCACAATAAAATTCCCACATAAATAAAATTTCACACCACTTAAAGAATGAATGAACATGTGTTCAAAAATAATTAAAAGACCCTTTGGCTTTTAAAGAAACATTTTGATTTTTTTTGTTAAATAAATGTAAATGTTTTAAAACAGGCTAAAATTTACCTAACTAATTTTAAATGTTTGTGTATGTTTAAATCATTTATTTCTGCCCTTGCACTGGTAAAAGAGGGCCTTGTGCCTGCTTTTGCCAGGTGTAAGGGTTTCATGGGCACTCGTTGGGTACATACTCCAACACTGTACAAGTGATTTTTAGCTAATGCAGTGGATCTTTCCAAGTGAAACTGGACCGATCGCAAATTCCAGGTTTTTGCGCATGTGGAACTTGCGGGCCATTCTGAAATCTGCACACGCAGTCGGAAGCACTGTAATTTCAGAGCCATTGTATAGTATTTTGTAACATGTTTTTGCTAAATTTGTTTAATTCAATTTGGAGGTTTTTTGTAGTCTCAAGCCTACTATTTAGTCAGGGACATAAATTTAAACTCTACAATGCACAATTTCGTTTGCATAATTAGGGGCTGGTACTCTATTCATATTGCACATAAAGCTGGCAGCCCAATGAGTTTTTTTAAAGTTTAAAATCTAGTAAATGCAAGATGCAGTTCCAAGGTGCCAGTTTTCAGAATTTGAATTTGCATCTGTAAAAGGGACCGTGAAGCTGTCACATTATTGTAAAACCCAATTGGTTCAGAATGTTCTCTAGGGAAGGAAACTTGCCATTCTTGCCCTATATTTCACTCCAATCATACCAACATGGTTGACTCTTAACTGTCCTCCTGAAGTGCCTAGCTACCAGCAGGTCAAGAAGTTGGCATACCACCACCATGTCAGGATAACTAGTGATGGACCATGAATGCTGGCATTGCCAGTGATGCCCACATCCTGTCATTTATGTAAATTAATTAGTGGTCTTGGAACTGAGCTCTCGGGCACCTTACTCAGTACCTTTATTTCTACCCTTAATGTTTGAAAGTTTTAACAATCTATATCATGGAAGAAACTAATAATTAGAGTTTAAGGGCACTAGGCCATGATACATTAGATCTAAAATTTATAAGAACATAAGAATTAGGAACAAGAGTAGGCCATCTAGCCCCTCGAGCCTGCTCCGCCATTCAACAAGATCATGGCTGATCTGGCCGTGGACTCAGCTCCACTTACTGGCCTGCTCCCTGTAACCCTTAATTCCCTTATTGGATACATTCAATGAGCTAGCCTCAACTGCTTCCTTGGGCAGAGAATTCCACAGATTCACAACCCTCTGAGAAGAAATTCCTTCTCGACTCGGTTTTAAATTGGCTCCCCCGTATTTTGAGGCTGTGCCCCCTAGTTCTAGTCTCCCCGACCAGTGGAAACAACCTCTCAGCCTCTATCTTGTCTATCCCTTTCATTATTTTAAATGTTTCTATAAGATCACCCCCTCATCCTTCTGAACTCCGAGTAAAGACCCAGTCTACTCAATCTATCATCATAAGGTAACCCCCTCATCTCCGGAATCAGCCTAGTGAATCATCTCTGTACCCCTTCCAGAGCTAGTATATCCTTCCTTAAGTAAGGTGACCAAAACTGCACGCAGTACTGCAGGTGCGGCCTCACCAATACCCGATACAGTTGCAGAAGGATCTCTCTGCTTTTGTACTCCATCCCTCTCGCAATGAAGGCCAACATTCCATTCGCCTTCCTGATTACCTGCAAACTAACTTTTTGGGATTCATGCACAAGGACCCCCAGGTCCCTCTGCACCGCAGCATGTTGTAATTTCTCCCCATTCAAATAATATTCCCTTTTACTTTTTTTTCCCCCCAAGGTGGATGACCTCACACTTTCCGACATTGTATTCCATCTGCCATACCTTAGCCCATTCGCTTAACCTATCCAAATCTCTTTGCAGCCTCTGTGTCCTCTACACAACCCGCTTTCCCATTAATCTGCAAATTTTGTTACACTACACTCTGTCCCCTCTTCCAGGTCATCTTTGTATATTGTAAACTGTTGTGGTCCCAGCACCGATCCCTGTGGCACACCACTAACCATCAATTTCCAACCCGAAAAGGACCCATTTATCCCGACTCTCTCTGCTTTCTGTTAGCCAGCCAATTCTCTATCCATGCTAATACATTTCCTCTGACTCTGCATACCTTTATCTTCTGCAGTAACCTTTTGTGTGGCACATTTATCAAATGCCTTTTGAAAATCTAAATACACCACATCCATCGGTACACCTCTATCCACCATGCTCGTTATATCCTCAAAGAATTCCAGTAAATTAGTTCAACATGATTTCCCCTTCATGAATCCATGTTGCGTCTGCTTGATTGCACTATTCCTATCGAGATGTCCCGCTATTTCTTCCTTAATGATAGCTTCAAGCATTTTCCCCACTACAGATGTTAAACTAATCGGCCTATAGTTACCTGCCTTTTGTCTGCTCCCTTTTTTTAAACTGAGGCGTTACATTAGCTGCTTTCCAATCCGCTGGTACCTCCCCAGAGTCCAGAGAATTTTGGTAGATTATAACGGATGCAGCTGCTATAACTTCCGCCATCTCTTTTAATACCCTGGGATGCATTTCATCAGGACCAGGGGACTTGTCTACCTTGAGTCCCATTAGCCTGTCCAGCACTACCCCCCTAGTGATAGTGATTGTCTCAAGGTCCTCCCTTCCCACATTCCTGTGACCAGCAATTTTTGGCATGGTTTTTGTGTCTTCCACTGTGAAGACCGAAGCAAAATAATTGTTTAAGGTCTCAGCCATTTCCACATTTCCCATTATTAAATCCCCCCTTCTCATCTTCTAAGGGACCAACATTTACTTTAGTCACTCTTTTCTGTTTTATATATCTGTAAAAGCTTTTACTATCCGTTTTTATGTTTTGCGCAAGTTTACCTTCGTAATCTATCTTTCCTTTCTTTGATTGAACACGATTGTCAGGAGCCTTCACATGGTGGGTGGGAGGAGGTTTACAACAACTTGCATTTATAAAGCAGCTTTAACATTGGAAAATGTCCCAAGGTGCTTCACAGAAATGTAATCGGACACAATGTGGGCTGGGGGGGCGGTGGAGGAATGACATTTGGCTTGGTGGGCAAGGAAAAGGAGGGATGTGGCAGAGGCAGCTGACCGAATGGTCGTCTTCGTGACACAGGTCCATAAGCTCTTCGCATTTGTTTGAGAGTAGAAGGGACAAGGCAGCAGTGTTTGAATCGCTTTGTCGTGGAGAAAAGAAGCTGGGGGCTGTCTTACAGGGTAATCCTGGACTAGTGAGGGGTTTTGGCAAAGGAGACCAAGGCTTGATGTGGTTCAGCAAGACAAACTGGGTGTGTGTCGGGTACGCTTAAATCTGTCTCACTTGGACTAGTCAAACTCAGAAGCTTACCTTTCAGCCAATGTCCCAGATTCCTCCATCACCATCCCTGGGTATGTCCTGTCCCACCACAGTGGTATACTGTCAGGAGGGAGTGGTCCTGGGAGTCCTCCACATTGACTCTGGACCCCATGAAGTCTTACGTCTTCAGGTCAAGTATGGGCAAGGAAACCTGCCGATTATCACCTATCGCCCTCCATCAGCTAATTAATCAGTACTCCTCCATGTTGAACACCACTTGGAAGAAGCACTGAGGTAGCAATTGCACAGAATGTACTCTGGGTAGGGGACTTCAATGTCCACCACCAAGATTGACTCAGTAGCACTATCACTGACACAGCTGGCTCACCAATCCACCTGTCGCAGATGCATCTGTCCAGGACCACCATGCAGTCATTCTGGAGACTAAGTCCTGACTTCCCACTGAAGACGCCCTCCTTCATTTTGTGTGGCACTACCATCATGCTAAATGACATAGATTAAGAACAGATCTAACAGCTCAAAACTGGGCATCCATGAGGTGCAGTGGGCCATCAGCAGCAGCAGAATTGTATTCCACCACAGTCTGTAGCCTCAACTCTACCATTACCATCAAGCCAGGGGACCAATCCTGGTTCAATAAGGAGTGTAGAAGATCATGCCAGGAGCAGCACCAGTCATATCTCAAAAAATTAGGTGCCAACCTGGGGAAGGTGCATCACAGGATTATATGCATGCAAAACAGCGGAAGCAGCATGCTATAAACTGAACTAAGTGGTCCCACATACAATGGATTAGATCAAAGCTCTGCAGTCCTGCCACATCCAGTTGTGAATGGTGGTGGACCATTAAACAACTAATGGGGGGGGAGGAGGAGGCTCCATGAATATCCCCATTCACAATGATGGCAGAGCCTAGCACACAAATCCAAAAGACAAGGCTGAAGCATTTGCAACCATCTTCAGCCAGAAGTGTTGGAGTGGATGATCCATATCGACCTCCTGGGGTCCCCACTATCACCGAAGCCAACCAATTCGATTCCCTCCACGTGATAGCAAAAACCAGCTGAGCGCACTGGATACAGCAATGGCTGTGGGACCAGACAACATGTTGTGCTGAAGACTGGTGCTCTAGAACTAGACGCACCTCTAGCCAAGCTGTTCCAGTAGAACTACAACACTGGCATCTATCCGACAACGTTGTAAACTGCCCGGGTATGCCCGGTCTACAAAAAGCAAGATAAATCCAATCTAACCCAATCAGTCTAGAAACATAGAAATCTACAGCGTGAAAGGAGGCCATTTCAGCCCAACGTGTCCATGCTGGCCAACAAAGCCGCACGGCCCTCGATCAGCAGCCCTGAAGAGTACATATAAACGTATGATCAATAGCGGAAAGGGAAAGAGCACCCAGCCCAACCAGTCCTCCCCACACAACTGCGCCACCCAGTACACTGAAATATTCTACACTCCACCCTAACCGGAGCCATGTGAGCTCCTGGGAGAGGCAAAAACCCAGGTCAATTTGCGGGGGGGGGGGGGGGGGGGGATTGGGAAAATTCCTCTCCGACCCATCCAGGTGATCGAAACTAGTCCAGGAGATCACTGGCCATATTCAATTTCCTGCAGTACTTACCATCATATCTGCGCCAGCCAACACGAGGTTATCCAGTCTAATCCCAATTACCAGCTCTAGGTCTGTAACCCTGCAGGTTACGGCACTTGAGTGCCCATCCAACCACCTTTTTAAATGTGAGGGTTTCTGCATCCACCACCCTTCCAGACAATGAGTTCCAGACCCCCACAACCCTTTGCGTGAAGAAGCCCCCCCTCAAATCCCCTCTGAACCTTCCACCAACCACCTTAAAACTATGTCCCCTTTTAATAGACCACATCACCAATGGAAATCGGCCCTTGCTATCCACTATATCCAGGCCCCTCAATTTTGTACACCTCAATGAGGTCTCTTAACCTCCTCTGTTCCAATGAGAACAGACCCAGCCTATCCAATCTGTCCTCGTAACTAAGATTCTCCATTCCAGGCAGCATCCTAGTAAATCTCCTCTACATCCTCCCTAGTGCAATCACATCCTTCCTATAATACGGCAACCAGAACTGCACACAGTACTCCAGCTGTGGCCTAACCAGAGTATTATACAATTTAAGCATAACCTCTCTGCTCTTGCTTTTATTGGCCGAGGCATAGAATACAAGTATTCCGTATGCCGTCTTAACCACCTTATCCACCTGGCCTATAACTTTCAGGCATCTGTGGGCAAACACTCCAAGGTCCCTTGGTTCATCTACACTATTAAGTGGCCTGCCGCTTAATGTGTATACCCTTTCCTTATTAGCGCTCCCAAAGTGCATTACCTCACACTTCTCCGAATTAAATTCCATTTGCCACTGCTCTGCCCACCTGACCAGTAGATTGATATCCTCCTGCAGTCGATGACGTTCATCTTCATTATCAACCACGCAGCCAATTTTAGTGTCATCTGCAAACTTCTTAATCATACTCCCTATATTAAAATCTAAATCATTGATTATATACCACAAAAAGCTAGGGACCCAGTACTGAGCCCTGCGGAACCCCACTGGAAACATCCTTCCAGTTATAAACATCCATTAACAAATTTGTGCTGACTGTCTCTAATTAATTCTTGCCTTTCCAAATGTAGATTTATCCTGTCTTTCAGGATTTTTTTTACAATTTTCCCATCACTGAGATTAGGCTGCCAGGCCTGTAGTTACATGGCCTATCCCTTTCTTCCTTCTTAAACAAGGGTACCACATTCGCAGTCCTCCAGCACCATGCCCAAATCCAAAGAGGAATGGAAAATGATGATCTGGGCCTGAGGACTTATCTACTTTCAAAAACACTTCCTCTCTGGTTATTTCATCCAGAATATCTCCCTCCTCCTCAATCGCAGTATCTGCAATGCCCCTTTGTGAAAACAGATGCAAAGTATTAATTAAGAATCATACCAACATCTTCCACCCCCACACAAAGATTACCCTCATGGTCTCTAATAGACCCTACCCCCTCTTGCTCTTCATATATTTATAAAACTTCTTTGGGTTTTCCTTAATTTTACTAGATGTGAATTTTTCGTGCTCTCTCTTAGCATTCCTAATATCCTTTTTAATTTTGCCTCTACTTTCTATATCCCTCCAAAGATTCTATAGTATTTAGCTGTCAGTATATGACCAGCTTCCCTTTTTATCTTTATCTTCCCCTGATAGTCCCTAGACATCCAGGGAGCTCTAGAATTATTATTTGTACCCTTTTTCTTTTAAGGGCACATGGTTGTCCTGAGCCTTTCGGATCTCTTCCTTGAATGCCTCCCACTGTTCCGACACTGATTTACCCACAAGTAGCTGTTTCCAGTCCACTGTAGCCAAATCACTCTTCAACTTAGCAAAGTTAGCTTTTCCCCAATTTGGGACTTTTATTCCAGTCCTGTCCTTGTCCTTATCCATAACTAACTTGAATCTGACTGAATTATGGTCATTGGCACCCAAATGCTCTCGCACTAATACCGCCTCAACCTGCCCAGCTTCATTCCCCAAAACTAAATCCAAAACCTCTCAATCATCAGCAAAGTGATGGACGGTGTCATCGACAGTGCTATCAACCAGCACTTGCTCGCCAATAACCCGCTCATTGATGCCCAGTTTGGGTTCTGCCAAGACCACTCTGCTCCAGATCTCATTATAACCATTGTCCAAACATGGACAGAAGAGCTGAATTGGTGAGGTGAGAGTGACCGCCCTTGACATCAAAGCAGCATTTGACCAAGTGTGACATCCAAGAACCCAAATAAAACTGAAGTCAATGGGAATCGGGGAAAACTCTCCACTGGCTGGAGTCATACCTAGCAAAGGAAGATGGTTGCGGTTGTTGGAGGTCAATCATCACAGCCCCAGGACATGGCTGCAGGAGTTATTCAGGGCCGTGTTCTCGGACCAAGCATCTTCAGTTGCTTTATCCGTGACCTTACCTCCATCATAGAGTCAGAAGTGAGGATGTTCACTGATGACTGCACAGCCTTCAGTGCATTTGCAACTCCTCAGATAATGAAGCAGTTCGTGCCACACTAGTTTCTAGGCAATGACTATCTCCAACAAGTGAGAATTTAACCACCGCTGCTTGACCTACAAGGCATTACCATTGCCAAATCCCCCACCATCAATTCTGGGGATCACCATTGACCAGAAAATTAACTGGACCAGCCACATAAATACTATGGCAACAAGAGCAGGTCGAAGGCTGGGTATTCTGCGGTAAGCCGTCTCCACTTGCTTGGATGATTACAGCTCCAACAACACTCAAGCTCGACACAATCCAGATCAAAACAGTTCGCTTGATTGACACCCCATTCATCACCTTAAACATTCACTCCCTCCATCACCGATGTACCGTGGCTGCAGTGTGTACCATCTGCAAAATGCACTGCAGCAACTCTTCAAGACTTCGGCCTCTACCACCTTGAAGGGAAAAGGTAGCAGGTGCGTGGGAACACTATCGCCTGAATTAAAGTATATTGCTGTTCCTTCATCATCGGGTCAAAATCCTGGAATTCCCTCCGTAACAGCATTGTGGGAATAGCTTCACCACATGGACTGCGGCGGTTCACCATCACCACCTCTAGGGCAATTGGGGATGGACAATAAATGCTGGCCTTACCAGCGATGCCCACATCCCATAAGCAAATTGGAAAAAAAAATACATGAAGCGAAGCTGAGAGCCATACCTGGGGGCCGATCAGGATGGGAGCGAGTTCGAGTTTTATCAGGACAAGGATATCAAAGATAGGGGGAGATTGAGCAGAAGGAATTGGGTTTGGAAGTGTATAGGATACGTAGGTGATGAGAGATAGTGGTTGGAGATGGCCTCTTCTGTGAGAAGCAGAGAGGTATGTGAAATGGCTAGTCGAGGGGGTCTCTAAATTTGGTCAAGGAGAGTTTTATGGAGGAAGAAGCTACAGGAGGACTGAAATTAGAGAAGACAACAATGTGATTTGAGCTGGAGTACAGCTACCTCGTACTACTGATGCATCCTGGTGAAATTGGTACACTGTTCAGTTTGAGCATATGCAATCTAAATTTGGCTCACTGCATTACAGCTCTGGGCAAAAATAAAGTCCAAGCCTAGACTTTTGTGAGAAGCTAAGGAAGGCCTTCAACTGAATTTTTCAAGTCTGTTGAATGGATAAATGTAATCATTTAAATACTCTTACTTTGTTTAAACACTTATTTTGCATATTAGAAATTTCAGTTACTCTGGCTCGGTGGGGTGGGGGGAATGAGATACGCTTCAGTGGGAAGGAAATTACATTGAGAAAGCTATAAATGGCAAGTGCAGTCTTTTTCTATTGAATGAATGGAAAAACTAGAGCTTAAGTAGCCATATTCATGGTAAACTTGAAGCAATTATAGGTAGCAATTTTTAAATTTGGTTCTTTAAATTAGCAGTCTCGTCAAATTTGAATTGTTGAGACTTGGGGCAAGAACTCGTTTCTAATTGATGTGCACCTAGTTTTATAATGCAGATTTATTTTCTTGTACCTGAGGTGTTGGATTTTAGTTATGTAGCATAAAATATTTTCTCATTTGAAGTATCCAGTGTCTGCATCAAGCATTCCGAGAACCAGCAGCAACCTGCGCTGTGCCTTAATTTGGACCTCAGAAATGTAACCGTTACTGATTGACATTCCCACGCTAGTCGTCCACATGTGTTTGAGTTTATTACTAAACAGCCAATTTTGCATTGCAGGTCCTATACTCACCTGGATCTGCATTGAGACTCCCCAAATTCCAAATATCCTTGGAGGGGGGGGGAAAAGACCATTGTCCCATCTATATAATCCACTGTAATACCAGATTGCCCTTTAATAGTTAGCTTCTTAATAGGAGCATGATTTTGAGGCTAAACTACTAAAAATTGTGAAGTCGAAGGGTTGGTTATTGTGTTTCTCCCCTCTCCTTCCTGTTTGTGAAACTCCTTAACAATATATATAGCATGTTTGAATGCTTTGTGAATGGAACTAGCCATAAATACAATATTGATACAACTTTGGTAAATTGTGCCAGTGCTACTACTGATTTATGCCTAGAACTCTGGGGCAAAAGATCTGTCAGAGTCTGAGTGAGGAGGAAGGGCTTCTGGAAGAGGTGTCAGATATTCAATAGTTTTTGAGATTTATTTTTGCTGCATGAGTGGTTTGAAATCAGATTTGACAATGAATGTTGACTTTAGAATACTGTTTTGATGCAGT
Organism: Pristiophorus japonicus; assembly: GCF_044704955.1. Lineage (NCBI taxonomy): Eukaryota > Metazoa > Chordata > Chondrichthyes > Pristiophoridae > Pristiophorus > Pristiophorus japonicus. The sequence goes on from NC_091981.1 coordinate 101,371,024, forward strand.
CAAACATCTTGGAAATAGTTTTCTTTTTGATTTGCATCTTTCAGGAAGGATTCCGATGACGCAGATCTGGTTCCATCCAAGGAAGCCAATGTTAAGTGTCCGCAGGTTGTGATTGCATTTTATGAAGAGAGACTGACATGGCATTCCTATTCCACAGATGATGAGGAAAATTAACTGCAGCATGCAGTAAAAGTAAACGATATGGAGAAATTGAGTGTATTCATGTTCAGAAGTACTGTTATTGTCGAGTTTAAAAAATCTGCGCTTGAAATATAAAGTTCACCATCTGTTTAATGCCCATTGACTGCAAGGTGAATTTCAACTGAATGATTTGTGCATTGAGACGAACATTTATGTTACTTTACTTAGGATACATTGATTAAATGCATAAATATCAAATGTACTTTTGGTCCTTTTTATTGACATTAATACAATCGCCCTGGCTGTTTGCCAGAAAAAATTGTTTGTGCATGTCAACCGATAGCTTGTTGTACTAGGTCTGCCATGAGGATCTGTGAGGTTAGTCTGCAGTTGCCCTGATTTTAAATGGCTTTTTTGTGTGAATCTGTTTGCTTTCATTGTCAATTTCTTAAAACTAAACTGCAAGTGGAAAAATAATGCTTGAAGTCTAATCAAGGTCCAATTTGCAGTATGTTTGGCTCAGCAGCTTATTCTGGCTATTTTAATTATTTTAACCATATCCAGTTTTTAAAGTCACCTGTTGTAAAGTTTCATTGGTAGTTTGTAAATGTGTGGTTTCAAAATATAATCTGCCACGTACTATTTCTGAGTTGTAGTTCACTCGATTTTTGGAATGGTTGAAACAACCAAGAAACTGATCAGGCACTTCAAGTTCAAGAAGTCTGCTGTGTAATGCAGCTACTAAATTGAAACTTGGGTACTTGATTAGGTTGCTAGATGCCATTTGACAATACTTGTATATTACAGGCTGTAACTCGTCTAAGTTGGCCCTCAGTTTAACCCTATAACACGTTATGATCACGAAAGAAAATTCTGCTCTTAATGTTGAGCTGGTGCAGCAGTTTGCTCTCAAATTAAGGAATTGCGACCAGTTTTGCAGTACGAGAGTTGGTTTTGAAAGCTGAGTTATTTTTATTTATAAATTTAGACTTTATGAACTCTTTTTGTTGAGTACCTGTATGTAGTATTGCCCAGTTTCTTCAGTGATGTTGATTTCAGTTTCTTGTTAACTGCTGAGGAAAAATGTTTAATAAAACTATTTTTGTCTTTTTTTGAATACAAATGTAATCTCTTTATCCCATGACAGATTCAAGAAGTGTCTCAAACTGAAGATGATAACACTGGTATTTTGACAAAACTGAGTAGAAATAATAGATAGGTAGGTTAAGAGTTACTCAACTTGTGTTGGGCATTCTAAACGGGCATTTGGATCTTCACTGGCACCATGATGGCTGGTTAAGTTGTGCACCTACAATGTGTAATGGTGCGCTTTGGCAATCTGGCTGCAGTAAATTTCACAGGTGATCAGCATCCATTGATTTATACTGTGCATTGGAGACCCAGTTTTAAAGTCATACTGAATGAATGATCCCTATCAACTGAATTGTGAATGGTAGAAAAGTAGAATTCAGGATTCTGAAATATTTACAGTAGAACTACTACTTGCATTTATATTGAGCCTTTTAAAGTAGGTGTCCCAAAACAAATACAAAAAGAAAGGCTGTGCCTCAGTTTCTTTCAGGGAAAGGGAATTGAGATAACCAAAAGCTTTGTTGAAGAGATGGGCTTTAAGTGGCTTTTTTAAAGTTGAGAAGTGATGGTTTTATGGACACAGCTATAGGTTTAGGGTCGAACAGTTGAAGGTTCTGTCACTAATTAAGTGGGGGAAGATAGACAGAGTCCGAGGTTGTGCTGTGACAAGGCTGTAGAGAAATTTATACGTGGGGATTTTGTGGCTCAGATTGCCAGCTGGCTGAGTTCTGTACATTTCCTGGTGCGTTTCACGATTTGCATCAATTTGCTTGATTGGTGCCATGCTAAACTTGAAGACGAGGTGGTCACTGGAGATGAGTTGTTTCTGGAAGATGTGTTCCAGAAGTTGTCTACCCTGGACGAGCAGCTTGGAGGCAATATCATTCCAGAACCTTAAAGTAGATAAATTGATTGCCACTAACTGCAGAACCAAGTGATACTTTATATATACCACAGTCTACCTATGGAGATAGTAAGGAAACATTGAATGTCATTTGATATTTGAGGAAGTGGGCAATTAAGGGCTGTTGGCTTTTGGGATCAGTCGATGAATTGCATTATTTTCTGGTCCTGAACTTGCCCTATATTCCACGTGATGCTTTTTACTTTCCAATCTAGCATCAGCTCAACTGGAAATAGCTGGTGTGAGAAAGTGCCCACATAACCCTTAGTGCAAGTTAAAAAGGCAGGAATCTGAATGAAAAAACGGTTGCATTTATATAATATCTTGCATGTTCTCAGCACACCTCAAAATACTTTACAGCTGATTAATTACTTGCATAGGCCAACACAGTAGCCAATCTGTGCATTAACAGCAAATGAGATGAAGAACTAGTTACTTTGGGCTCAATTTTCCCCAGTGATTGGTACCATTTTTTGGAGCAAGTTGAAAAACCAGTTTCCCCAATGAATTTGCATCAGTGTAACTCAGTTACGATTTTTTTTAGGTCAGGTTTTTTCCAGCCAAAGGGGGCGTAACCAGCCACCTACACCAATTAGGGAAATTTGGCCACCGTATGTGGCCTCTTCTGAAAAACCTTCCTTAGAGTTAAGGAAATCGGCGCAGCAGATACCCGGACAAGCTTTTTTTTTAAAACACAAAGCAGCAACTTGCCTCCAACCCCGCCCAACGGCTCCGGTCTGCTCCCATGCTCTGTCCCTGGTTCTCGCACCCATCAGAGAGATAATGGCAACCCAATCTTTTTGGCGCAGATCAAGGTTCCACCTGAAACTAAAGGTCAGGTTAGACCATGCCAAAATGAAGAAATCCAATGAGGAAACTTGGTATAATTTTTTTTTGGGGGGGGGGGGCGTACTTAGGCCCCCAAAAATCTGCCATACGCCAAAAATATGTCTTGGGGAAAATTGAGCCCTATGTTTCATTGGTTTCGTTTGAGGGATGAATGTAGGCAGGATATTGGGATAACTTTAAATAGCGATTTGCGCTATCGTGCCTGTGCCAACTTTTGATAAGCTATCTAATTAGTCCCACTCTTCCTGCTAATTCCCCAAAGCACTGCAGTATTTATCCAATTCCACCTAAACAGGCAGATTTTATTTTTTCATTCATGGGATGTGGGCATCATTTATTGCCCATCCCTAATTGTGCTAGGGAAGATCGTGATGAGTCGCCGCCTTGAACCCATGCAGTCTGTGTGGTTAGGTGGGGAGTTATAGGATTTTGACCTCACAACTGAAAGAAAGGCAATATATTTCCAAGTCAGGATGCAATGTTCTTCAGCCGAGCAGCGATCTGCACATCCTGCACAACCGGTTCTTAAATGGAAAAACCACACGTGGAAATTTGGGTTGTGCACCAAAAAGAAGTCTGGATCAAATGCATAACTTGCAGCTGATGGTGTTCCAATGCACCTGCTGCCCTTTTGTCCTAGGTGGTAGAGGTCGTGGTTTTGAGGTGCTGTCAAAGATGCCTTGGCGAGTTGCTGCAGTGCATCTTGTAGATGGTACACACTGCAGCCATGGCGTGTCAGCGGGGTACCAATCAAGCAGGCAGTTTTGTCCTGGCTGGGGTCGAGCATTTATCCAGGCAAGTGGAGAGTATTCCATCATGCTCCTGACTTGTGCCTTTTTTTTGGTTGGTGAAAGGCTTTGGGGAGTCAGGACACGAGTCACTTGCCGTAGCATACCCAGCCTCTGACCTGCTCGCGTAACCACAGTATTTACGTGGCCACAAAGAAAAAGGGTGGGACTCCCAAATCTGCAGCCCCTTAGATGTTATGGGGAATACAGGGTAAGATAAGGCAAAAAACGGAAGCTTATGTCAGATACTGAGCACAAAGCCTAATGGAGTCTAGAAAGTGAAGGGGTGAAATTAGGAAAGCATAAGAGGGCATGAAAAAATACTGGCAATTAACATCATGGAAAACCCGAAGATGTTTTTTAATACATAAAAGCAAGAGGATAACTAAGGCATGAGTGGGGCATATTGGAGACCAAAAAGGTAACCTGTGGAGGTGGAAATCATGGGTGTGGTCTTCAATGAATATTTTGTGTCTGTCCTTACAAAAGAAAGGGCGAGGAAGAGTGTGAAATATTAGATGAGATATAAACATAAGTGAGAGAGGAAGTATCAAGGGGTTTATCATCTTTGAAAGTCAATACATCACAAGGCCCGGATGAAATATATCCTCGGCAATTGAGAAGCAAGGGAGGAAATAGTGGAGGTTCTGACTATTTTCCATCCTCTCTGGCTACAGATGTGGTACTGGAGGACTGCTAATGTACCATTGCTTAAAAAGGGATAGATTGAGTAATTATAGGCCAGTCAGCCTAACCTCGGTGGTGGGCAAATTATTGCAAAAATTCCAAGAGACCATTTAGAAAGGCAGATTAGTCAAGGACAGTCAGCATGGATTTGTTAAGGGAAGGTCGTGTCTGCCTTGATTGAATTTTTTGAGGAGGGTCAATGAGAGTAGCACGTTTGATGCCGTCTACCAGGATTTTAGTAAGGCTTTTGACAATCCCATGTAGCCACCTGGTCAGAAAAGTAAAAGTCCACGAGATCCAAGGGAAAGTGTCAAGTTGAATCCAAAATTGGCTCAGTGACGGAAACCAAGTGCTTTTGTGACGGGAAGGCTTTTTTCAGTGCAGTTCTGCAGGGCTCCGTCCCTTTTTTTTGTGGTGTGTATATATCAGTTATTTAGATCTCAATATAGGGGAATGCTAAGTTTGCAGATGCTTCAAAAATTGGTCGTGTGGTTGATCGTGAGGAAGAAAGCTGTAGATTGCAGGAAGATGTACATGGACTCGTCAGGTGGGTAGAAAAGTGGCAAATGGAATTCAATCTGTAGAAGTGTGAGGTAATGCATTTGGAGAGGGCTAACCAGGCAAGAGAACACACAATAAATGGTAAGTTACTGAGAAGTGTAGAGGAACAGCAAGACCTTGGAGTGTGTGTTCACAGATAGCTGAAGGTAGCAGGGCAGGTAGTTAAGGCATATGGGATGCTTTCCTTTAGTAGACACAGACTATGAAGAGCCGGGAGGTTATGTTCGAGCTGTATAAAACACTAGTTAGACCACAGCTAAGAGTACTGTACAGTTCTGGTCATATTACTGGAAAGATGTGATTGCACTAGAGGGTACAGAGGAGATTTATGAGGGTGTTGGCAGGACTGGAGAATTTTAGCTAGGAGGAAAGAGTGGATAGGCTGGGGTTTTTTCCTTTGGAACAGGAGGTTGAGGGGGAGACTTGATTGAGGCGTATAAAATTATGAGGGGCCTAGATAGAGTAGATAGGATCTATTTCTCATAGCAGGGAGGTCAATAACTAGGGAATATAGATTTAAAGTAATTGGTAGAAGGATTAGAAGAGTTGTGGATACTTTTTTTCACCTAGCGGGTGGTGGGGTTCTGGAACTCGCTGCCTGAAAGGGGTGGTAGAGGCAGAAATCTTCATCACATTTAAAAAAGTACTTGAAGTGCCATGGCCTTGCGCGGCTACGGACCAAGAACTGGAAGGTGGAATTGGGTTGGATAGCGCTCTCATAGCTGGCACAGACACAATGGGCCTCCTTCTCTACCATAAATTTCTGATTCTAAGTCTCTGGTCAGTGATGACGGGCAGGATGTTGACGGGATTAGGAAATGGTAATACCGTTGAATATCAAGGCCTGGTAGTTAGATTCTTGTTGGAGATTGGCACTTGTGTGGTGCATATGTTACATATGTGTAATATATGCAGAGTTCAGCATCTCTGATAATGCAGTACTCCCTCAGTACTGTACTGAAGTGTAAGCCTAGGTTATGTGCTCATGTGTGAGACATGAGGCAAAAGTGCAGCCAACTGAATAAGACCACCACTGTTTGGAAACCGGTCTACATACAGTTCAACGTGTTTTTGTTTCTCAATGGACAAAGCGAAGCACAAGACACAGCTTCCGTCAGGATGGAGTGCCACAGATTCCCCCGGTAACTTGCACAACAAGAATGACAGGAGGTGACGGCCATTATCAATACCATAAACAACCTAGCAATGTGTTTGAAGGCAATGTCGGAAGGCATTTGATCTTACCAGGCCAGCCCAGATAATAGAATGTACTGTTCTTTAATTAATTCTATAGCACCAATGATACAATTGGATCCACACACTGCCTTAAATTCCATGTTTGCCATGCCCACTATGTACAGGGTACAGTTAGCAGCAGCTGGAAATGTTTTCTTCGTCACATCAAATATACTTGCATGATGGAAGTATGTGTTCTTGAACCCAGTGGGTTTAATCTTTGTATATCAAGATGCCTGCAAGCTTTCACTTCTACTCTGAAGGAAATGCCAGCCTGCACAAGAGGACCCCTAACCCTTTTTGTGCTACCCTTGCGTCAGGAAGCCCTGCAAATCCTGGGGCCAAAGGATATAGAGGTACTGAAAATGGGCAAGGATTTGCCCCAATTCCAGGTCTGTGCTAAATGCCACCTTTGGCTCGGTGTCCATTTTTGTCTGTTTTCACTTCTGTGAAGTATCTTGAAACCTTTTTCTGTTGTTGAAGGCACCATACAAATGCAAGTTGTTACTGATGCTGATGGCAGCCTCAAATTTGACAGTAATCCTGTAAAATAAGTGAAGTTGTGCTACTTTCTCCAGGAGCATCGACATTCACGTAAACAGATTGCTTTCATTTAAACCACTGGCGGTAGTGGCAACAGCACCCTGAAAGTCAAAAATAAGTAATGCTACTGGCTTCCATCTTGTCTGGCCACGCATGCCAGCAGTGCCTTTCTGCTAATTGTGGAAGGTGCATTTGTCAGAAACTTTAAACATTTATGCACATGCAGGTATTTGTTGGAAGTAGCTGTTCAACATAAAGATGTTACAAGTGAAGATTGAAGAATACTTGCACTGCATCATCACTATAGGCATGAACAGGCACCAAAAGTTTAAAGGTAAAACAGTAACCCATTTTATGTGTACATCTATTTGTGAAGTGAAGCACTTCCATTTTGGGCTCTTTGAGTCAGTATTAAGCACTCCTAGGTAAAGTATAACAGCTGCTACATATAAAAGTTAAATGAATCTAGGTTGAAACCTTACTCAGGAATTAACCATCTGCATTTAATGGAGATAAATACTTTTTACTGAATTGAACTTTTATCTCCTTTTCTCACCATGTTGCTCCTCCTCACCTGACTCCATAGATGACAAGCTCCTTCTGGTATCTCACCTAAGTGGCCAGTATCAGATTCTTCAAATTGTAGGAGATATGCAGTACAACCATGTCCACTCCTGTCCACTTCCATATCGCGGGACACCTGATCAAAGGGTTGAGTTACAATAAAAGACTAGAAATGGACTTTTCAGTCTGGAAGCATGTCTGAGAGGTGGAGGGCGGAATTGGTCTTTGACAGTAGTGCAAAATGGGTGACGGCGATTTTCTTTTTGGGCGCAGTATAAAACCGTCTGCCAATTCACTATCGACTGATTTTGTACTAGTGCCGAAGATGAATTTCACCGTGCAGCTATCTGCAAGTCCCGTGCAGCCGATGAGATGGCTTTTAAATAGAAAAACCAAGCATGCACGGAATTTTGAAAGGCCCGGGAAGCATGTTAAGGAGACGGTGTGGGCCAAAAAGAAATTACAGGGAACATTGGGTGTAACTAGCAGGGGTAGATAAGGGGGGACCAGTGAGTGTAGTGTATTTAGATTTTCAGAAAGCTTTCGATAAGGTGCCGCACAAGAAGTTGTTACAAGAGATTAGGGCTCATGGGAGTAGGGGTACTATATTAGCATGGATTAAGGATTGGTTAACGGACTGAAAACAGAGAGTCGGAATAAAGGATCATTTTCAGGATGGCAGGGTGTAACAAGTGGAGTGCCACATGGATCAGTGCTTGGGCCTCAGCTAGTTACAATATATATAAATGAATTAGATGAGAGAACTGAGTGCAATTTATCCAAGTTTGCTGATGATACAAAAGCTAGGAGGAAAAGTAAGCTGTGAGGAGGCCACAAAGAGACTGCAAAATGTTATAGACCGATTAAGTGATTAGGCAAGAAGGTGGCAGATGAAGCATAATGTGGGGAAGTGTGAAATTACCCACTTTGGTAGGAAGAATGGAAAAGAAGAATATTTTTTAAAAGGTGAGGGTCTAGTAAATGTTGATATGCAGATGGATTTGGGGGCCTTGTCCACGAACCACAGAAAGTTAATATGCAGGTGCAGCAAGCAATTAGGAAGGCAAATGGTATGTTAACCTTTATTGCAAGGGGGTTGGATATAATAATAAGGAAGTCTTGCTGCAATTAGAGAGTGCTTTGGTGAGAACTCACCTGGAGTACGGTGTACACTTTTGGTCTCCTTATCGAAGGAAAGATATAGTTGCCTTGGAGGGAGTGCAACCGTAGCTCACTCGATTGATTCCTGGGATGACAGTGCTGTCCTATGAGGAGAGATTGAGTGGAATGGGCCTTTATTCTCTGGATTTTAGAAGAATGTGAGGTGATCTCATTGAAACATATAACATTCTTAGAGGGCTTGTCAGGCTGTTTCTCCTGGCTGGAGAGTCTAGAACTAGGGATCATCGACTCAGGATAAGCAGTTGGCCATGAGGAGAAATTTCTTCACTCAGAGGATTGTGAATCTTTCGAATTCTCTACCTCAGAGGGCTGTGGATGCTCAGTTGATGAGTATATTTAAGACTGAGATATATAGATTTTTGGACTCATGGGGAATCAAGAGATATGGGGATTGGGCAGGAAAGTGGAGTTGGTGCAGAAGTTCAGCAATGATCTTACTGAATGGCGGAGCAGGCTTGAGGGGCCGTATGACCTACTCTTCCTCTTGTGTTCTTAAGTGTTGCTGCCAACATCATGACCCCCTCTACGATTTGCATCTAAGTAGTGTTACAAAGTGTTACAATAGTTCTAGTGGACTATTGGGGTCTCAAAGAGGTACTTTTGCTATCTTGATAGATTTAGAGGGACTCTGAATATGCTTTCAAGGGGCATCCCGCATAGTAGTTTACTATGCCATGTTGCAGTCTAAAAAAGGCTTGGATGTGGAAATTCCTGTGGAGTTGGCCTTGGCTACTTTGGAGGCAGAAGAACATGGAGTGGAACATCATGAAGACCGTCACTCAGAGGATTCCGCAATAACAGCGGCAATGGTCATCAGAACTCAACATATTAGTGAGGTGTTCTCATTTGTATGTCTACCTTTGTAATTTACTTCATCCCCGCCCCCCCCCCCCCGGCCACGTTCACATAAATTCTTATTCCTTCAATGTAGTACCCATCCTTATACTTTACAGCACAGCAGACCTCTTTGGCCCTCTGTGAATACTTGAGCACAAAATAGCAAAGGTTTGGGACCAAGGAACGTGGGGATGTGTCTTGCTTCAATAATTCATCTGTGCCCAGTCTGCATCATTCACCTCCACTTTATCATCATCCTTGTCATCATCATACTCCACAAGAAAGAATTGTATTCCTTTCTGCTTATCATCATCATTCTCGTCTACTCCCATTATTGTGATGGATCTCCAGGAAAGAACGCTATAAGCTAACAAAGAGTCCGCATAACTCTTTAAAATTAAAAGGACAGTAAAGGGTGAGGAATCTCCTGGCTCTCTGCTGCTTTACAAGGATGCCATAGTGAATATCTAGGTATGTACCCATTAGCCTGCACCCTGCACTATACCACTGATCTTGCCATCTCCCATAGTTAGAGCGCAATGCCACTCCACCAGCTCCACTGATTCTCATCGGGGGTCAGCTCTGTTAATCTCCAGTATTTCCCTCTGGTCCCCTGCCTTTCATGGGTATTGTGTGAAAATTTTCCTGTAACAAGATTATGTGCACAAAGTGATAGCTAGTATGTGAGGGGTGCCTTCTAGGTGACATAAGATAGTTGAGGTTATAGATATGCTGATATCACCTTGTTGAAGTGGAGGAAGGAGTTTTAACCTTGTCCATGCGAGTAGTTCCTTAGGAAAGTTGACAACACCTCCTATAAGATGCAGAGTTAATGAGTCCCTGAACCACAGTATAGTATGAAAGATGATTTTGTAGTTAGTAATTTTAGAGGATTCCCAAGAAAGAAAAAGAAGAGCTGGCAATCTGTTACCTTACCAAACTTTATCAAATCATTGAACTTTTTCTGGCACTGGTCTGCACTTCTGAGGGGTGGGGGGGGTGAATTAGGTAGCACTTTTCCTGAGGTTTCCTCCCATGGGCATCCGGCAATCTTTCTTACTTTTGCTGCATTTGATCCAGGAATCTCTGATGGTCAGCCTCATTAAAATGTTGTACTCTTCTGTCTCCTTCTAATGCGCTGCTCCCTTCTTTGGATGCCTCTCTGTGTTCCTGCAATAGAAGATATTCTTTAGAAGTGCAATAAAATCTCACCTGAGCCATCTTTTACAGCTGCCTGAGGTCAAATCAGTGCTGCAAAAAGATGTGTCCATTCTGACTGTCAGCAGGAGTTGGATCAAGGCTATCAGTTTAGGTTAGAACATAAGAACACAAGAATTAGGAACAGGAGTAGGCCATCTAGCCCCTCGAGCCTGCCCCGCCATTCAACAAGATCATGGCTGATCTGGCCATGGACTACTACTAAGAGCAATACGACCACAATACCCCAAATCTGCCACTACTTCTGTTAATGCTCCATTTAAACTTGACATTTTGCCCTTCCTTCATAAAACTCACTCACTGATATGACTCACAGGTAATGAACTCAGTCCTTGTATTCATCTTACCCTGAGCAAAACTGCACAAGTAATATTTTAACTAGGACCACCCATCGTAAACAGGGCATTAGCAGCCTGAAAATAGCTTACTGCCCTGTTTATGCTTGCACTCCGTTCGTCGCCCACCTGAAATGGGTCTTCTGCTGGGCAGATGGAGCAGCCATCTGCTTCAGACAGCTGCAGCTCACTAGCAACATGGTAATGAGGCCTGCCCTCAAAACAGACCAGGGCTCCTCCTGCCAACAGGGTCAGGCAGCCAACCAGCGCACTCTGCTGGTCCACTGACTGATAGTTAAAATCTCGCCCCTATGAGTTTATCTTGATCCTCTTTTAACAAAGATTGAGCAATCCTTAACAAGCAAATTTCTTTTAATTATCTAAATTGAATTAACTTATCTAGTTTGAGAATAACAATGTCGGCAGTGAAAAATATCAAAACTGTTACTGCTTTCTACTGATCTTTCACACATTACTCACATCTACTTTTTCATTAAATTTGTCCCAAAGTAAAATACACCCATGAATATCTTCCGTTCAAAGTGTAAATTTCATTTGCTTTAAAAAAAATGTTCTGTCCTTACCCTTCCTCTCCTCAAGACAGTGCTAAGTATCGCTGTAAGAAGAGAGAGGCATCACAGCCTGAGTCTGATCCTCAGTTGTCATCAACAGAGGCCACTTGCTAACAATCAGCAACAGGAACCATAGCCAATATTTCCTTTTCCTGCAGGGATATTGAGGCTAATTCAAAAGCCCCACTGACTCTGTGTCTAAAATCAGCTAACTCAGCGCAATGACGTGGTGCATTTACTCATTCAGTCATCAGAGATCCTTTACTCCCTTGTTGTTTCAGACATGGATTGCTTCAAACTAAAATGTGATGCTAAAGGAAGGTGTAATGATAAAAATATTTTGATAATCTTGCAGACCTTGCAGAATTAATAGGAGATTTCAAGATAATTTGCTGAGATTTGTTGTTAGAAGTAATTCATACTAACATCAGTAAATGGTAGGTAAATTAGTATACACCAAATTTTCATTCCAAATAGGTTGATAAGGAGTATGGCTGTCAGGGACAATAAGTCCAGATTTACCTCTGTTTTATTTGATGGCAAAATCCCATCATCAACTTTAATTATTTTTATAAAGTTATCCAGTAAATCCTTAGGAGTGAATAATGTGGCAAACATTATTTTACAATAATACACTCTGCAAAATTGAAAAGTTTTAATTGCTTTAAAAACTCAATTTTAAACCTTCCATGTTCATATAATTATATTACTTGCATCTCTTTTCAGATTCTGATGGAACTGTTGTGAATTTTCAGCATTTTCTGTTATTTCACTTTTCAACATTTGCAGATTTTTTTTCTTTGGTCCCATTCATATCATTTATACTATCTGCCATTGTTAACAATTACACGATATTCTTTCTTTCATGTGCCTGCGACAATATCACAAAGAATGAAAATAATTCCGATCATGTCCTGCTCTGGTAGAAACTGTATAACAGTATCTCTCAGCCACTGCTTTCTTGCTATTCATGAGCTGATGGACATAAATTTAGACACATCAGTACAGATAATAATGGCAGCCTTTCATCCCCACTTGCTCAGTGGTAGTTAGCATAAGTGCATTCATCTCCTGCTTCTCATCATCACAGCAGTATAACCATGTATCACAGGCAATACAGATACTATTCAAAGAAGATCAGGGTTGTTCTCCCACTGTCCAGGCCAACATTTATCCCACAAGCAACATCACTAAAACAGATTATCTAATCATATATTTTATTGCTGTCTGTGGGACCTTCTTGTGCCCAAACAGTGACTACACTTCAAAATGTATTTAATTGGCTGTGAAGTACCTTGGGATGTCCTGAGGTTGTGAAAGGTGCAATATAAATGCAAGTTTTTTCTTTACATGCAGGTGTCTTTTGAGTTAGTAACTCATATAGATGTGAAGTTCCTCCTATGGTACAGGCAATGCATTTCCTTGCCTCTTTTTTAGTGCAATCATAGGGCATACAGCTTTATTCTCTTCACTTGCTGGAAGATTGATAGTGAGAGGACAATCCAAAAGTACCTGTTGACTCGTGCAGTTCTACACCTGTGGGCTGACAGTTGGTCAATTAGATATTGTAACATTTATTGTAACTTTAAGGTACTGAGTACTGAATGTAACAATCTGATCCATGCGATACAAGGCACCTGGAGTAAGGGATTTATGTCCAGGACGTGACACTGCCATCTCTATGTAACCCAATTCCATGTCCATTCGTTTGCACATTTCAGCTGCTGATCCAGACCTAAGCTCATTAATGCAAAAGCAAAATACTGCGGATGCTGGAAATCTGGAATAAAACCAGAAAATGTTGGAAATACTCAGCAGGTCAGGCAGCATCTGTGGAAAGAAAAACAGTTAACGGGCTGGATTTTGCTGACGCTCAGAGGGTGAGTTCGGAGGCGGGTCTGATGTCAAAATCTAAAATATTGACAGCAGGGCGGTATCCCGCTCTGAACCCACCTCTTTGTAAGTTTCCCAAGTGCTGGCTCTGCCTGTGCTTTGAAGACCTCGCACTAAGTGACGGGTGAGCCAATTCAAATACTTAAGAGGGTGTTCAAAGTTATTTAAGCAGCATTTTATCAGCTATTAACCATCTTTCCAACTTTTTCAAGAGGTTCCTGTCACTCGGGGATCACGTCAGGTCAATACTTCGGGTTTTCAGTGGTTCTCATTTGCTTTAGAAACATAGAAAATAGGTGCAGGAGCAGGCCATTCGGCCCTTCGAGCCTGCACCACCATTCAATATGATCATGACTGATCATGCACTTCAGTACCCCATTCCTGCTTTCTCTCCGTACCCCTTGATCCCTTTAGCGTAAGGGCCACATCTAACTCCCTTTTGAATATATCTAATGAACTGGACTCAACAAATTTCTGTGGTAGAGAATTCCACAGGTTCACAATTCTCTGGGTGAAAAAGTTTCTCCTCATCTCGGTCCTAGATGGCTTACCCCTTATCCTTAGACTGTGACCCCTGGTTCTGGACTTCCCCAACATCGGGAACATTCTTCCTGCATCTAACCTATCCAATCCCGTCAAAATTTTATATGCTTCCATGAGATCCCCTCTCATTCTTCTAAATTCCAGTGAATATAAGCCTAGTCGATCCAGTCTTTCTTCATATGTCAGTCCTGCCATCCCGGGAATCAGTCTGGTGAACCTTCGCTGCACTCCCTTTAAATAGGTGACAGCCTCAAAACTGATACAAAAGCTACCATTTCATAGCTGTTGACTTTCCAATGTTAGAAACTGGAGCCTTCAGGATTTGGAACACACGTTGGAGCTTTAGGAAGGTTGGAAATGTTTGGAGTATACTTTCGACCCACTGTCACCTCCTTTCAACAACCTATCTCACGATTGACAGATTGCTTCTCTCATCTCAACTTCACCTGCCAACTATTCCAGCAGCATCGGTGCCCTTGAAAAAATATCATCTTGGTCCTCAGATTCCCACCATGATCAGCCCCAACACCAATATCACCAGGCACACCAGCAACACCAACAACACCAACAACAACACCAAATGTCTCCACAATCATCTGATGCTGGAAAGGACACAGGGCATCAGCACCTGACCACATTGGTTCCCAGGAGGCCAGGGATGGTCTCACCATGGCCAGATTTACTTCACTTGACACTGTACACCCTGGTTGCCACATGATATGCCAGATTGGCACCACCCCACACCAACATCATGTGAGTAAGGATGTGCAGGAGTAGGGTTAGGAAGGCAGAGTGATTGGGATGTGATGAATGGCACAGCAGGATGAGATTGAGTCTGGCTTTGCAGTAACGTTTCATGATCTACTGAGAACATAAGAACATAAGAAATAGGAACAGGAGTAGGCCATACGGCCACTCAAGCCTGCTCCGCCATTCAATAAGATCATGGCTGATCTGATCATGGACTCAGTTCCCCTCCCTGCCCGCTCCCCATAACCCCTTATCCCTTTATCGTTTAAGTAACTGTCTATTTCTGTCAAATTTATTCAATGTCCCAGCTTCCACAGCTCTCTGAGGCAGCAAATTCCACAGATTTACAACCCTCTGAGAAAATAAATTTCTCCTCATCTCAGTTTTAAATGGGCGGCCTCTTATTCTAAGATCATGCCCTCTAGTTCTAATCTCCCCCATCAGTGGAAACATCCCCTCTGCATCCACCTTGTCAAGCCCTCTCATAATCTTATACGTTTCGATAAGATCACCTCTCATTCTTCTGAATTCCAAAGAGCAGATGCCCAACCTACTCAACCTTTCCTCATAAGTCAACCCCCTCTTCTCCGGAATTAACCTAGTGAACCTTCTCTGAACTGCCTCCAAAGCAAGTATATCCTTTCATAAATATGGAACCAAACCTGCACGCAGTATTCCAGGTGTGACCTCACCAATACCCTGTATAGCTGTAGCAAGACTTCCCTGCTTTTATACTCCATCCCCTTTGCAATAAAGGGCAAGATTCCATTGGCCTTCCTGATCATTTGCTGTACCTGAATACTAACCTTTTATGTTTCATGCACAAGTACCCCCAGGTCCCGTTGTACTGCAGCACTTTGCAATCTTTCTCCATTTAATTAATAACTTGCTCTTTGATTTTTTTTCTGCCAAAGTGCATGACCTCGTACTTTCCAACATTATACTCCATCTGCCAAATTTTTGACCACTCACTTAGCTTGTCTATGTCCTTTTGCAGATTTTTTGTGTCCTCCTCACACATTGCTTTTCCTCCTATTTTTGTATCGTCAGCAAACGTGGCTACGTTACACTCAGTCCCTTCTTCCAAGTCATCGAAAGGTTTGTACCACTGCAGCCAAGTCCTCCTGATGACATCCCTGCTTGCGCCCTCCTGTACAATGCAACTATGTTGTGTTGCTGTCCTGGGGAGGTCTCTTCCGGCCATTGGAAGGGAAGGAAACCTCTCTGCATGCTGGGGAGGGAAGGCAAAGTGATTGGAATGTGATGGGAGAGCCTGGGTGCAGCCATGCACCTTTATGCAGTGCTTGTCAGTGTTTGCAGAACCTCAATGCTGCACAACACTGACAGCACAACTGTCAAAATGTATGTGGGCATGGTCTCTTTAAGGAAACCAGTTGATGTCGCATCATCAAATTACGTCATCAGACCTGCTTCTTTTTAATTGGCTTGGAACCTCGCAGGGTGGGCTTAAAAAGGCCAATCAAGGCAAAATTACTTCAACAGAACGCAATGGAACCGGGAGCAGGGTCTCCATCCGCCACACTTAGCCCGACTCAGTAGGCAAAATCATGGCCAACATTTCAGGTCGATGAGTATTTTCAGCATTTTCTGGTTTTATTCCCAAGCTCATTACTTCTCTCTCCTCTTTTTTCCTCTCTTAGCCCCTTCTCTCCTGTCTCTTCCCTTCTCTTTTCTCCACTCCTGGTTATTTTGCACCTCCCAATCACAAGCCCAACTCATTACTACTCCTCTGCCTTCTTACTCTTTTGCACCATCCCAGGCTTGAAATTCTCTTCGAAAAGCCCAAAGCTACCCTATGTGCTTCTCTTGCCATTCTCCAAAGGGCTCATCAAGATATCCATTGCTGCCTTTTTATATGTAGCAACCCCAACTGCTCCATCCCCTCTCGCTGACCTTCAATCCAGTACACCCACTGGGGGGATAATCTCACTAACCTCCTTCCTGTCCTACTCACTCCACCCACCACTGCCTCTTTGAACTCTACCAGCAGACCAACAATTGCTGCCCCATCCACATTTCCCTTCAGAATGCCTGTTCATTCGCAAACAAAACCCTTGTAATCCACAAATTTATTGTGGATAATTGAATTGGCATCATAGCCTTGATGGAAACTTGAGTTCCAGGTGGTGAGACTTTGGGGGCAAAATGGGGTAGCACATGTTTTTCGGGTGCTATGAGTGCTCTCAGAACTCCAAAATAGTATACACGGCACATGCGTACACCTGTGGATCAAATTGCACCGGACACCATATTGCTGGGGGTGTGCGCAGTGAACGTCGGCAGATGTATGCCGAGCAGGCAGGTCATGATGTCAATCATTGTGTGATTTGATGCCAGCACTGCCATTTTGGACCTCACGCTCTAGCTAACACTCTCTTAACCTCACACAGCTGAACACGCATTTAGCAGCAGGAAAGACTCCCCACCAGCGCTATTTAAAAGAATCATTTCTACCGGTTAGTTTTCTACATCACAACAGTGATAACACTTCAAAAAAAAAAAGTGCTTCGTTGGCTGTTCAGTGTTTGGGACATCCAGTGGTCGTGAAAGACGCTAAATAAATGCAAACCTTTCTTCCTCTCTTCAGTTGCTGGTTGATTTCTTTTGGCTGTTGCTATGATTCTACAAGTGCTTTGTGCTTTCTATAGTTGTTTTACGTTAGAAAAGTCTACAGGGAGTGGTGTGACAGGTGCTGAAGGGTATTTTCCTGACTTAGAAACATATAAAATAGGTGCAGGAGTAGGCCATTCGGCCCTTCGAGCCTGCACCACCATTCAAGAAGATCATGGCTGATCATTCCCTCACTACCCCTTTCCTACTTTCTCTCCATACCCCTTGATCCCCTTAGCCGTAAGGGCCATATCTAACTCCCTCTTGAATATATCCAATGAACTGGCATCAACAACTCTCTGCGGTAGAGAATTCCACAGGTTAACAACTCTCTGAGTGAAGAAGTTTCTCCTCATCTCAGTCCTAAATGGCTTACCCCTTATCCTTAGACTATGTCCCCTGATCTGGACTTCCCCAACATCGGGAACATTCTTCCTGCATCTAACCTGTCCAGTCCCGTCAGAATTTTGCACAAACCATTTGCTGCCATACATGGGTGGACTATATATATATATATATATATATATAGTTAGAATTCCCCTTGGAATACAGCATGACTTGGAGAATGAACTGAGGCTATGCAGAGCAGGACAAGCTGCTGGAAGAGGAGGGGGCAAAGGGCGCTCAGCAGGAGGCCATATCTGCCCAGGGTGTACAGGCGACTCCTGAGGGAGCTCCTCACTGTGCTCCTCTATCTTTGCGAATCTACTGCCATCATTGGCCCTTTCTCTCCCAATCTCCTCTCTTCCACTATTTAAGTTCCCCTGGCTCTAATCGAGGGTGGATTTTAGCCTTAATTACAATTTGACCATTAGTTTAAATTGCCACTGCCCACCCCGCTACCATGCTCTCTGCTTTTTTCATTTAACTTCTGGATCGCTTTGAAAATTTAGCTTCCAAATTCCTAGACTTCTCTGGATCAAGACTACGCTTCTGCACTTGACAACATCATAAGATTCATCTGATGTGCATCTGAAGGGTTGACGGTGGATAGGCAATGGCAAACATTTAAAGATCACATGGATGAACTTCAGCAATTGTACATCCCTGTCTGGAGTAAAAATAAAACGGGGAAGGTGGCTCAACTGTGGCTAACAAGGGAAATTAAGGATAGTGTTAAAGCCAAGGAAGAGGCATATAAATTGGCTAGAAAAAGCAACAAACCTGAGGACTGGGAGAAATTTAGAATTCAACAGAGGAGGACTAAGGGTTTAATTAAGAGGGGGAAAATAGAGTACGAGAGGAAACTTGCAGGGAACATAAAAACTGACTGCAAAAGCTTCTATAAATATGTGAAGAGAAAAAGATTTGTGAAGACAAATGTAGGTCCCTTGCGGTCAGATTCAGGTGAATTTATAATGGGGAACAAAGAAATGGCAGACCAATTGAACCAATACTTCGGTTCTGTCTTCACGAAGGAAGACACAAATAACCTTCCGAATGTACTAGGGGACAGTGGGTCTAGTGAGAAGGAGGAACTGAAGGATATCCTTATTAGGCGGGAAATTGTGTTAGGGAAATTGATGGGATTGAAGGCCGATAAATCCCCGGGGCCTGATCGTGTGCATCCCAGAGTACTTAAGGAAGTGGCCCTAGAAATAGTGGATGCATTGGTGATCATTTTCCAATAGTCTATCGACTCTGGATCAGTCCCTATGGACTGGAAGGTAGCTAATGTAACACCCTTTTTAAAAAAGGAGGGAGAGAGAAAACAGGTAATTATAGACCGGTTAGCCTGACATCAGTAGTGGGGATCAATCATTAAGGATGAAATAGCAGCGCATTTGGAAAGCAGTGACAGGATTGGACCAAGTCAGCATGGATTTATGAAAGGTAAATCATGCTTGACGAATCTTCTGGAATTTTTTGAGGATGTAACTAGCAGAGTGAACAAGGGAGAACCAGTGGATGTGGTGTATTTGGACTTTCAAAAGGCTTTTGACAAGGTCCCGCACAGAGATTGGTGTGCAAAATCAAAGCGCATGGTATTGGGGGTAATGTACTGAAGTGGATAGAGAACTGGTTGGCAGACAGGAAGCAGAGAGCCTGGATAAACGGGTCCTTTTCAGAATGGCAGGCAGTGACTAGTGGAGTGCCGCAGGGCTCAGTGCTGGGACCCCAGCTCTTTACAATATATATTAATGATTTAGATGAAGGAATTGAGTGTAATATCTCCAAGTTTGCGGATGACACTAAACTGGGTGGCGGTGTGAGCTGTGAGGAGGACGCTAAGAGGCTGCAGGGTGACTTGGACAGGTTAGGTGAGTGGGCAAATGCATGCCAGATGCAGTATAATGTGGATAAATGTGAGGTTATCCATTTTGGGGGCAAAAACACGAAGGCAGAATATTATCTGAATCTATATGAATTTACGTAATACCAAAGGGCAAAAAACGTTAGTG
This sequence comes from Pristiophorus japonicus, assembly GCF_044704955.1. NCBI lineage: Eukaryota > Metazoa > Chordata > Chondrichthyes > Pristiophoridae > Pristiophorus > Pristiophorus japonicus. The sequence continues at coordinate 101,390,752 of NC_091981.1, forward strand.
GGAGTTGTGTACAGACCTCCAAACAGTAGTAGTGATGTTGGGGAGGGCATCAAACAGGAAATTAGGGGTGTATGCAATTAAGGTGCAGCAGTTATCATGGGTGACTTTAATATGCATATAGATTGGGCTAACCAAACTGGAAGCAATACGGTGGAGGAGGATTTGCTGGAGTGCATAAGAGATGGTTTTCTAGACCAATATGTCGAGGAACCAACTGGGGGGAGGCCATCTTCGACTGGGTGTTGTGTAATGAGAGAGGATTAATTAGCAATCTCGTTGTGTGAGGCCCCTTGGGGAAGAGTGACCATAATATGGTGGAATTCTACATTAGGATGGAGAATGAAACAGTTAATTCAGAGACCATGGTCCAGAACTTAAAAAAGGGTAACTTTGAAGGTATGAGGCGTGAATTGGCTAGGATGGATTGGCGAATGATACTTAAGGGGTTGACAGTGGATGGGCAATGGCAGAAATTTAGAGATCGCATGAATGAACTACAACAATTGTACATCCCTGTCTGGCATAAAAATAAAAAAGGGAAGGTAGCTCAACCGTGGCTATCAAGGGAAATCAGGGATAGTATTAAAGCCAAGGAAGTGGCATACAAATTGGCCGGAAATAGCAGCAAACCCGGGAACTGGGAGAAATTTAGAACTCAGCAGAGGAGGACAAAGGGTTTGATTAGGGCAGGGATAATAGAGTACGAGAGAAAGCTTGCAGGGAACATTAAGACGGACTGCAAAAGCTTCTATAGATATATAAAGACAAAAAGGTTAGTAAAGACAAACGTAGGTTCCCCTGCAGTCAGAATCAGGGGCAGTCATAACGGGGAACAAAGAAATGGCAGACCAATTGAACAAGTACTTTGGTTCGGTATTCACTAAGGAGGACACAAACAACCTTCTGGATATAAAAGGGGTCAGAGAGTCTGGTAAGAAGGAGGATCTGAGGGAAATCCTTATTAGTCGGGAAATTGTGTTGGGGAAATTGATGGGATTGAAGACCGATAAATCCCCAGGGCCTGATGGTCTGCATCCCAGAGTACTTAAGGAGGTGGCCTTGGAAATAGCGGATGCATTGACAGTCATTTTTCAACATTCCATAGACTCTGAATCAGTTCCTATGGAGTGGAGGGTAGCCAATATAACCCCACTTTTTAAAAAAGGAGGGAGAGAGAAAACAGGGAATTATAGACCGGTCAGCCTGACCTCAGTAGTGGGTAAAATGATGGAATCAATTATTAAGGATTGGAAAGAGCGCATTTGGAAAGAGGTGACATGATAGGTCCAAGTCAGCATGGATTTGTGAAAGGGAAATCATGCTTGACAAATCTTCTGGAATTTTTTGAGGATGTTTCCAGTAGAGTGGACAAGGGAGAACCAGTTGATGTGGTGCATTTGGACTTTCAGAAGGCTTTCGACAAGGTCCCACACAAGAGATTAATGTGCAAAGTTAAAGCACATGGGATTGGGGGTAGTGTGCTAACATGGATTGAGAACTGGTTGGCAGACAGGAAGCAAAGAGTAGGAGTAAATGGGTACTTTTCAGAATGGCAGGCAGTGACTAGTGGAGTACCGCAAGGTTCTGTGCTGGGGCCCCAGCTGTTTACATTGTACATTAATGATTTAGACGAGGGGATTAAATGTAGTATCTCCAAATTTGCGGATGACACTAAGTTGGGTGGCAGTGTGAGCTGTGAGGAGGATGCTATGAGGCTGCAGTGACTTGGATATGTTAGGTGAGTGGGCAAATGCATGGCAGATGAAGTATAATGTGGATAAATGTGAGGTTATCCACTTTGGTGGTAAAAACAGAGAGACAGACTATGATCTGAATGGTGACAGATTAGGAAAAGGGGAGGTGCAACGAGACCTGGGTGTCATGGTACATCAGTCATTGAAGGTTGGCATGCAGGTACAGCAGGCGGTTAAGAAAGTAAATGGCATGTTGGCCTTCATAGCGAGGGGATTTGAGTACAGGGGCAGGGAGGTGTTACTACAGTTGTACAGGGCCTTGGTGAGGCCACACCTGGAGTATTGTGTACAGTTTTTGTCTCCTAACTTGAGGAAGGACATTCTTGCTCTTGAGGGAGTGCAGCGAACGTTCACCAGACTGACTCCCGGGATAGCGGGACTGACATATCAAGAAAGACTGGATCAACTGGGCTTGTATTCACTGGAGTTCAGAAGAATGAGAGGGGATCTCATAGAAACTTTTAAAATTCTGACAGGTTTAGACAGGTTAGATGCAGCAAGAATGTTCCCAATGTTGGGGAAGTCCAGAACCAGGGGTCACAGTCTAAGGATAAGGGGTAAGCCATCTAGGACCGAGATGAGAAGAAACTTCTTCACCTAGAGAGTGGTGAACCTGTGGAATTCTCTACCACAGAAAGTTGTTGAGGCCAATTCACTAAATATATTCAAAAAGGAGTTAGATTTGGTCCTTACTACTAGGGGGATCAAGGGGTATGGCGAGAAAGCAGGAATGGGGTACTGAAGTTGCATGTTCAGCCATGAACTCATTGAATGGCGGTGCAGGCTCGAAGGGCTGAATGGCCAACTCCTGCACCTATTTTCTATGTTTCTATATTTCTATGAATGGCGGCAGATTAGGAAAAGGGGAGGTGCAACGAGACCTGGGTATCATGTTTCATCAGTCACTGAACGTGGGCATGTAGGTACAGCAGGCGGTGAAGAAGGCAAATGGTATGTTGGCCTTCATAGCTGGGGAATTTGAGTATAGGAGCAGGGCGGTCTTGCTGCAGTTGTACAGGGCTTTAGTGAGACCTCACCTGGAAAATTGTGTTCAGTTTTGGTCTCCTAATCTGAGGAAGGACGTTCTTACTATTGAGGGAGTGCAGCGAAGGTTCACCAGACTGATTCCAGGGATGGCTGGACTGTCATATGAGGAGAGACTGGATCAACTGGGCCTCTATTCACTGGAATTCAGAAGGATGAGAGGGGATCTCATAGAAACATATAAGATTCTGACGGGACTGGACAGGTTAGATGCAGGAAGAATGTTCCCGATGTTGGGGAAGTCCAGAACCAGGGGACATAGTCTTAGGATAAGGGGTAGGCCATTTAAGACTGAGATGAGGAGAAACTTCTTCACACAGAGAGTTGTTAACCTATGGAATTCCCTGCCGCAGAGAGTTGTTGATGCCAGTTTATTGGATATATTCAAGAGGGAGTTAGATATGGCCCTTACGGCTAAGGGGATCAAGGGGTATGGAGAGAAAGCAGGAAAGGGGTACTGAGGGAATGATCAGCCATGATCTTATTGAATGCCGGTGCAGGCTCGAGGGGCCGAATGGCTTACTCCTGCACCTAATTTCTATGTTTCTTTGTTTCTATGCTTACATTTTAAAGTAACTCTGATCAGCTGACTGCCCTTCACTGCTGCTTCCTGCTGAGCCTGTGATTGGCCTACTAGTTCTACTGGTTTTTCAGCTTCAGCTATAGTCTGGTTTCTGGCAAGTGTTTTACTCACCTGGAGTGAAATACATTTCTCTGAAACTTCTGGATCTTATGGTGACCTCCAACTTCGCCATCATCTTTCTGACCTGCAATCAATTCTGCACATCACCGTATTCCGATGGAAATAGCCTCCATCCTTCATTTCTCTACCCTTCAAATAGCTTCGGGATTTCACTCGCCTGCTACACCTGTCTCCGAACTTGGAAAATAGTTCGTCGATGCTCCATGCCAAGTCCATCTTACCTACGACAGCTTTATCACACCACGGGACCTCTGACTTTAACTCTGAACTCCCTACTATCTATGCCCTGTTACTACCAGGAAATATGTTTCCCTCTGTGCCTCTCTTGGCATCTTCCGAAGGGCTCATCAAGGCACTCATCGGTTCCTCCTTACGAGCAGCAACCCTAACTGCCCCATCCTACTTTCTCGCTGACCCTCCCACCCAGTGTGTGACTGGAGACTAATCTTTCCCATCTCCTCCTTGTCCAATTTATTCCTCCTAATGTTGATCCTGTGGACTCTGCCAGCGGATCAATTATTACCACGAATTCTCATCCTCGGTGATTTCAACCTCCATCTCAATTCATCATGTTCTCTCTCACCTGCTTTCACTGCCCTCCTATCCTCCCTTAAACTCTCCCTCCATATAAACTCCCCAACCCATATCCACAGCCACCCCCTTTACCTTGCCATCTCACATGGCCTTGCTACTCCCATTGTGTCAATCACAGATCACTTCTTTGAATTGCTCTCCACCCACATCCCCCTTCCCCCCCACAACCCTACTTCCTTCTGTGTTCACTCTTGGAAAAAACTCTCCGCCGATTCACTTACAACTGCACTTTCAAAATCCTAACTGTCCAACCTTTGGATGATGTTTCTGCAGTTCTGATTTGCTCAACCACACCTTCACCTCCACCTTTGATGCCCTAGTCCCCATTAAATCCATTACGCACTTTCACCATGGTCGTTCTCCCTGGTACAGCCCTCATCTCCACTACCATAAATCCAAGGGACGCAGATTTAAATGGATATGGCGGGCAATTGGTTTAGCCATTCACCACCAGATCTGACTGGACCACATAAAGCACTATCGGCTCTCAACTGTCAAAACTGCTCACTATTCCAGGATCATTCTGCAAAGATAACCCTCGGCTTCTTTTCTCTACTGCAAACTATCTTGTTAAACCTCTCTCCCCTGTCTCCTTTACCCTTACCTCCAACAACAAGTGCGAAGAGCTCATGGACTTCTTTGTCACTAAGATTGAGACCATTCGATCAGCTGCCTCTGCCACTTTCCTCCCTTCCCCTAGTCCACCGGACCAAACTTCCTCTAAGGTTCCCCCCTGCCTCAGCCCTGAACTTGCATCTTTCTCCAGTTTCTCACCGATCTCCTCTCATGACTTCTCCGAGCTCATCATGTCCACGAAACCCACATCCTGCTCCCTTGACCCTATTCCCACTAAACTGCTGACCACCCAACTTCCCTTCCTGGCTCCCATGTTAGCTGATATTGTGAACAGTTCTTTCTGCTCAGGTACTGTCCCGCTCTCCTTCAAATCTGCCATCATCACTCCTCTCAAAAAACCAAGCCTTGACCCCTCCATCCTTACAAAGTACCAAAGTCCTGGAATGTTTTGTCGCCTCCTAAATACATGCCCATCTTTCCCGGAACTCCATGTTTGAAGCCCTCCAATCAGATTTCCATCCCTACCACAGTACCGAAACGGCTCTTATCAAAATCACAAATTACATCCTATGTGGCTGTGATAAACTATACCTCCTCGGCCTTCTCGACCTGTCTGCAGCCAGTTAACCACACCATCCTCCTCCAATGCACCTCTACCATCATCCAGCTGGGTGGGACTGCACTCGGCTGATTCCATTCTTATCTGTCAAATCGTAGCAAGAGAATCACCTGCAATGGCTTCTCTTCCTGCTCCCACACAATTACCTCTGGTGCCACCCAAGGATCTATCCTTGTTCCCCTCCTATTTCTCATCTACATACGTCCCCTCGGCAATATCATCCGAAAACACAGTGTCAGTTTCCACATGTACGCTGATGACGCCCAGTTCTATTGTCAGACTGCTTGTGCTACCTCTAGTATTGGATGAGCAGAAATTTCGTCCAACTAAATATTGGGAAGACCAAGGCCATTGTCTCTGGTCCCTGCATCAAACTCCATTCCCTAGCTACCGACTCCATGCATCTCCCTAACATCTGTCTGATTTTTCACAACCTTAGTGTCATATTTGACCCTGAAATTAGTTTCTGACCACAAATCTGCGCCACCTCTAAGACCGCCTCTTTCCACTTCCAGAACATCAACCGACTCCATCCTGCCACAGCATATCTGCTGCTGAAACCCTCATCCATGCCTTTGTTATTTCTAGACTTGACTATTCCATGCACTCCTGGCTGGCCTCCCACATTCTACCTGCTGTAAACTTGAGGTCATCCAAAACTCTGCTGCCTGTGTCCTAACTTGCACCAAGTCCCATTCACCCATCACCCCTGTGCTCGCTGACCTACATTGGCTCCCGGTTAAGCAACGTCTCGATTTTAAAATTCTCATCCTTGTTTTCAAATACCTCCATGGCCTCGCTCCTCCCTATCTCTCACCTCCAACCCTACAGCCCTTCAAGATATCTGCGCTCCTCTAATTCTGACCTCTTGAACATCCCCGATTTTAAGTGCTCCGTCATTGGTGGCCGTGGCTTCAGCTGCCAAGGCCCTAAGCTCTAGAATTCTCTCCCTAAACATTTCCACCCCCCTCCCTCTCTTTCGTCCTTTAAAACGCTCTTTAAAACCTATCTCTTTGATCAAGATTTTGGTTATCTGCCCTAATATCTCCTTATGTGGGTTGGTATTGAATTTTGTTTTGTAACATTCCTGTGAGGCACTTTGGGGCGTTTTACTACATTAAAGGTTCTGTATAAATACAAGTTGTTGTAGTTGTGGTTGAATCTCAGCGAGGAACAATGTGTGAGATGTCTGCATTTCAGTAAGGACACCCTCACTGAAATCTCCCATCTGCTGCAGCCACAACTAAAACATCAGGGCAGTGCAAGAACCACATTGCCAGTGGCTGTGAAGGTGAACATGGTGATTAACTTTTATGCATCTGGAATCTTTCAGTTTGGAGCTGGAGATATTTGCAACATCTCGCAGTTTGTCGTCCACTGTTGCGTAAGGGAGGTCACTGAAGCTCTCTGTTCAAAGAGAGGTAACTACATTTCTGTAATGACTCAAGAGTTTGGTTACTGTAAACTCACTCAGGTGCAACCTGATCCATCTTTATTCCAGCCCGAGAGTGCCTGCGTGACAAAGGCACCCAGCTTATATACAGGTGACCAAGCACACATGCCACATGCAATGACCTCCGACCACGGCGCCCTCTGGTGTCTGGTGACCCCCAAGCATTAATACATAACAACACCCCCCTGCCCTTTTAAAATCTTAACAACAGTCTTTTTACTAATTAAAACGGTCTGGGGCTTTCCTCTCACGAGTTGATCATCTCAGTTCAACTTTGGCTCTGGGCGAACGTTCTGAGTCCGTTGAGACTGAGGGCTGAGTAGCTGATCTGATGGAAGTGGTCATGACCACATCAGAGGCTGAAGGTTCAGAGTCAGTAATGTCAGCAGAGTTCTCTGATGAGTGAACAATGGTTGGTTGGTCACTGACTGCACCTTCCTCACTCAGTTCCAGTTCATCCATGCGCCGCAGTTTAACCTGGTCAAGGTGTTTCCTGCGTGTTTTCCCATTCTTGAGCACGACAATAAACACTCTGTTACCCTCCTTGGCTGTCACAGTGCCGGCGGTCCACTTTGGACCTTGACCATAGTTCAGTACATAAACCGGATCGTTAACCGAGATGTCACATGACATAGCAACACGATCATAACACCATTGCTGACTTTGACGTCTGTTTTCAACACAATAATTCAAATCAGGATGAACATCGAAAGCCGGGTCTTGAGATTTCTCTTCATCAGTAGTTCAACAGGAGGAACCCCAGTAAGCTTATGAGGTCTTGACCTGTAACTGAGCAATATACATGACAACCGTCTCTGCAATGAGCCCCGAGTTACACGTTTCATACTTTGCTTAATCGTTTGAACGGCACGCTCTGCTTGACCATTAGAAGCAAGCTTGAATGGAGCTGATCTCAAATGTCTGATGTCATTGCGTTTCATGAACTCCTGGAACTCAAGACTTGTGAAGCAAGATACGTTGTCGCTCACAACAATGTCAGGCAAGCCATGAGTAGCAAACATGATATGAAGGCTCTCAATGGTAGCTGTAGACGTGCTGGATGACATAATAACACTCCCGATCCACTTCGAATATGCATCTACTACGACAAAAAACATCTTTCCTCGGAACGGGCCCACAAAATCAATGTGGATCCTTGACCAAGGTTTGGATGGCCTCGACCAAAGATTCAGCGGAGATTCCGATGGTACTTTACTTAGCTGCATGCAAGTATTGCACTGATGCACGCATGATTCCAGATCAGGATCAATTCCAGGCCACAATACATGAGACCTAGCAATGGATTTCATCATGACAATACTAGGATGAGTGCTATGAAGTTCACGTACAAATTTTTCTCGACCTTTCTTAGGCATGACTACATGATTACCCCACAGTAAACAGTCTGCCTGAGTGGACAGCTCATCCTTGCGACGGTTGTAAGGTTTGGTCTCCTCACGTATCTCCATATGTATGGCAGACCAATCACCACTGAAGACACAAAGTTTCACAACCGACAAAATAGGGTCATGGCTGGTCCAGATCCTAACTTGTTTCTTCACTCTCAAAAGCATCCATTACTAACAGTAGATCTGCAGGTTGAGGCGTCTCCATCTCAGTTGTGGATAAGGGCAGACAACTCAGTGCATCGGCACAATTCTCAGTACCAGGTCTATGACGGATGACGTAATCATAGGCAGACAATGTCAGCACCCACCTTTGAATGCGGGACGATGCATTGGGATTAATACCTTTGTTTTCCAAAAACAATGAAATGAGTGGCTTGTGATCCGTTTCTAGTTCAAAACGAAGACCAAACAGGTACTGGTGCATTTTTTTTACCCCATACACACAGGCCAAAGCTTCTTTCTCTACCATACTGTAAGCTCTTTCCGCTTTAGACAGACTTCTCGAAGCAACAGGTTGTAGCTTGCCCGATTCATCTGCTTGTTGGAGTATGCAGTCAACCCCAAATGATGAAGCATCACAGGCCAATACACGGATCATAATGAACAAGCAACTTGTTTGAACATAGCAGATTCTTGGCTTTCTCAAAGGCTCTATCTTGAGATGCATCTCAGACCCAGTTGTCGCCTTTTCTTAGTAACACATGCAGTGGCTCGAGTAAAGTGCTCAACTGGATAAGAAATTACCAAAGTAATTGAGTAGCCCAAGGAACGAACGCAGCTCCATCATATTCTGAGGCCTGGGTGCATTTTTGATGGTCTCATTTTTCGAATCAGTGGGCCTGATGTCATCAGCAGCAATCTTCCTCCTGAGGAATTTGACTTCAGGTGCCATGAATACACACTTTGAGCGTTTCAGCCTGACTCCCACTTTGTCCAGAAACTATAGGACTTCTTCAAGATTGTTCAGATGTTCAGAAGTGTTGCGACCTGTGACCAGAATGTCATCTTGAAACACAACAGTTCTAGAAACGGACTTCAGTAAACTCTCCATATTCCTCTGAAATATGGCTGCAGCAGAACGAATCCCAAAAGGAATCCTATTGTAGACGAACAGTCTTTTATGGGTGTTGAAGCAGGTGAGTTTCTTCGAAGTGTCGACAAGCTCTTGGGTCATATAGGCCAACGTCAGATCCAGTTTCGTGAACAACTTTCCACCAGCTAGCATGGCGAACAGGTCATCAGCCCTGGGTAACGGATATTGATCCTGTTTCGAAAATCAGTTAATCGTAACCTTGTAGTCTCCACAAATCCTGATAGTGCCATCACTCTTCAACATAGGAAAAATGGGACTAGCCCACTCGTTAAACTCAACTGGTGATATGATCCCTTCACGCTGGAATCTGTCAAGCTCAATTTCAACTTTCTCCCTCATCATGTATGGAACAGACCGAGCTTTGTGATAGACAGGCCTTGCATTGGAGTCCACGCGCTTGCTCCGTTGTGGACACATCCTGTGAAGATGCCCCTTCGAACATCCGTTGCATGAGTATTGTCTAAACCGACACTGATGAGGCCGATGATTGCCCCCACAACGCCAATAGGGTGAAATCTGGTTCGAACCAGTTGGCGGGCTCTGAGCAGCAGCAGTTTTCACGTCAGCAGCTCTGCCTGAAAACGACGCCATCTTGTTTACAGTACTTGCCGTGGAACTCCGACTCGTCGATGATATCCGCCTCAAATAATCATCCGTCATCATGCATGCCTGTGCAGTCGCGATGGCCTTTTTCAAATCCAGCGTCTCTGCAGCCAACAGCTTCCTGAGGATCGCATCTTGGTTGATGCCTATCATGAAGATATCATGCAGCATGTCTTCCAGCATGTTCCCAAACTTACACAGCTCAGCAAGACGTTGCAGGTCGGCGACAAATCCCAACACGACCTGGCCCTCAGCACGAACATGCGTGTAGAAACAGTGGTGTGATATGATGATCCCCTCTTGTGGCTTCAGATGGTTACCCACCAACAATTCCTCGTACCCTTTTCCCGCCGGATGTACAGGCGAGAGAAGATACTTTATGAGGCCGTAAATTTCGAACCTCAAACGGTGAGGAGAAGTGCCCTGCGCTTAACTGCGTAGGCCTCTGCCTCCATGCCGTTGGCCACAAAATATTGATCCAGGCGGTCGACAAAATTCGCCCAATCCTCGCCCTCCATGAATCGCTCCAGGATTCCAACCGTGCCCATTGAGCATGCAAAGTTTCTTAAATTACCTCATCGACAATTGTAATGACTCAAGAGTCTGGTTACTGCAACCTGATCTATCTTTATTCCAGCCCGAGGGCGCCTGCGTGACAAAGACACCCAGCTTATATACAGGTGACCAAGCACACATGCCACATGCGTACAGCCCGATGACCTCCTACCGCAGTGCCCTCTGGTGTCTGGTGATCCCCAAGCATTAATATATAACAATTTCATTCTCTTTTGCCAGGGACCAGCAGGCGGAACGAGCACAAGGATTTGCTAGGATTGCAGGCTTTCCCATGATGCAGGGTCCCATTGACTGCGCGCACATCGCTTTGCGGGCATGGATAGAGGACTGGCTAACTAACAGAAAACAGAGAGTCGGGATAAATGGATAATTTTCAGGCTGGCAGACTGTAACTAGTGGGGTGCCACAGGAATCAGTGCTGGGGCCTCAACTATTTACAATCTATATTAATGACTTGGATGAAGGGACTGAGTGTAATGTTGCCAAATTTGCTGATGATACAAAGATAGGTGGGAAAGCAAGTTGTGAGGAGGTCGCAAAGAATTTGTAAAGGGATATAGATAGGCTAAGTGAGTGGACAAAAATTTGGCATATGGAATATAATGTGGGAAAATGCGAGGTTATCCACTTTGGTAGGAAAAATAAAAAAGCAAATTATTATTTAAATGGGGAGAGATTACAAAATGCTGCAGTACAGAGGGATTTGGGGGTCCTTGTACATGAAACACAAAAAATGAGCATGCAGTTACAGCAAGTAATTAGGAAGGCAAATGGAATGTTGGCCTTTATTGCAAGGGGGATGGAGTATAAAAGTAGGGAAGTCCTGCTACAACTGTACAGGGCGTTGGTGAGACCACACCTGGAGTACTGCGTACAGTTTTCAATTTCCAGAAGGCATTCGATAAGGTGCCACATAAAAGGTTACTGCACAAGATAGGAGCTCACGGGGTTGGGGGTAATATATTAGCATGGATAGCGGATTGGCTAACGAACAGAAAACAGAGAATGGGGTTAAATGGGTAATTTTCTGGTTGGCAAACAGTAACTACTGGTGTGCCACAGGGATCAGTGCTGGGGCCTCAACTACTTACAATCTATATTAACGACTTGGATGAAGGGACCGAGTGTAATGTAGTCAAGTTTATTGATGATACCAAGATGGATGGGAAAGCAAGTTGTGAGGAGGACACAAAAAATCTGCAAAGGGATATAGACACGCTAAGTGAGTGGGCAAACATTTAGCAGATGGAGTATAATGTGGAAAAGTGTGAGGTTATCCATTTTGACAGGAAAATAAAAAAACAAATTATGATTTAAATAGAGAGAAACTACAAAATGCTACAGGACAGAGGGACCTTGGGGTTCTTGTGCATGAAACACAAAAAGTTTGTACGCAGGTACAGCAAGTAATCAGGAAGGCAAATGGAATGTTGGCCTTTATTGCAAGGGGGATGGAGTATAAAAGTAGAGAAGCCCTGCTACAACTGTACAGGGGATTAGTGAGGCCACACCTAGAGTACTGCGTACAGCTCTGGAATCCTTTTTTAAGGAAGGATATACTTGCATTGGAGATAGTTCAGAGAAGGTTCACTAGGTTGATTCTGGAGATGAGGTGGTTGACTTATGAAGGAAGGATTTTTTTTTTTTGAAATTCGTAGCCAATCGTTCCAATTCTTTGTCAAATCACAAACGCCAGAGGTCACCTTGCACACGCCAAGGATCACTCTGCGCCAATGCTCTTAGCCAAAAGGCCTAGAGCCACTGCACCGTTCCTGGAAGTACTGCAATACCAGGTTCGTGCCATGGAGGTGGATGGGTCAGGTCCCCCACACACCTCCGTGGAGGTGGATGGGTCAAGCCACCCCACCCACCTCCTGTTTCCAAAAAAGCAAGCATATACCTTCCTGATCCAGGGAGAACCACCCGGAGGTCATGGTGGCTACTCCCCTGTCAGGTCAGTTACGCATGATCTTAGCCAAAAGGCCGAGAAGCGAGGATGAGCAGGTCGAGCCTATACTCATTGGAGTTTAGAATAATATGAGGTGATCTTATTGAAACATATAAGATACTGAGGGGGCTCGACAAGGTTGATGTGGAGAGGATGTTTCCACTCGAGGGGGAATTTAGAACTAAGGGGCATAGTTTAAGAATAAGTGGTCGCCCGTTTAGAACAGAGATGAGGAGGAATTTCGTCTCTCAGAGAGTTGTAAGTCTATGGAATTCTCTGCCCCAGAGAGCTGTGAAGGCTGGGTCATTGAATATATTTAAGGCAGAGGTAGACAGATTTTTGAGCGATGAGAGAGTGAAGGGTTATGGGGAGTGGGCAGGGAAGTGGAGCTGAGCCCAAGATCAGATCAGCCATGATCTTATTAAATGGCAGAGCAAGCTCAAGGGGCCAAATGGCCTATTCCTGACCCAAATTTTTATGTTTTGGTCCCCTATTTAAGGAGGGATAAACTTGCATTGGAGGTAATATGTCCTTACTATACAGTACAAATGCACACGAGGCCCATACTTGAGAGAAGGTCACTCTGTGACCAGTAACCTTTATTAGCCAGTACTGAAGTGAAGAAGGTGGGTGGAGCTTCCCCTTTTATACCTGAAAGTCCAGATTAGGGGTGTCTCCCACAAGTTCACCACCTAGTGGTCAGTGTTCTCAAGGTGTACAACTTAGGTCAGTTTATACATGGGTTACAATGACAGTTGAATACATGACATCACCTCCCCCGCAAAGTCTTATTGGGATCACAGGTTAAGTCTCTCTGGTGGTTTACGCTCCCTTGTAGAGCGCCTGAGTTGGGGCTCCGGTTGTTGGACGCTGGCCTGAGTGTCTGCTGTTTGCGGTGCCTCAGGCCTGTCCGGACTACCCACAGTAACTGGACTCTTCTCCACTTGATTCCAGTGTTCGGTCACCTGTGGTGGAGTGAACTCTACATCGTGTTCTTGCTCTGCTTCTTCTATGGGGTTGTTGAACCTCCTTTTTGTTTGATCCACGTGTTTGCGGCAGATTTGTCCATTGGTAAGTTTAACTACCAGAATCCTATTCCCCTCTTTAGCAATCACAGTGCCTGCGAGCCATTTGAGCCCTGCAGCGTAGTTGAGGACAAAGACGGGGTCATTGACATCAATACATCGCGCCCTCGCATTCCCGTCATGGTAATCACATTGTGACCGGTGCCTGCTCTCAACAATTTCTTTCATGGTGGGGTGTATAAGAGATAACCTGGTTTTGAGCGTCCTTTTCATTAACAGCTCTGCGGGTGGAACCCCTGTGAGCGAGTGTGGTCGGGATCTATTGGCCAACAGGAGGCGTGATAAGCGGCTTTGTAGGGAACCCCCTTGGATTCTGAGTATCCCCTGTTTGATTATCTGCACTGCTCGTTCCGCCTGGCCATTTGAGGCCGGCTTAAATGGTGCCGTCCTGACATGGTTGATACCATTTCCTGCCATAAAGTCCTGGAATACAGTGCTTGTAAAGCACGGGCCATTGTCGCTGAGCAAGACGTCCGGTAGACCATGGGCGGCGAACATTGTCCATAGTCTTCCTACCGTGGCAGAGGATGTGTTTGAATTGAGAATGTCACACTCGATCCACTTGGAGTAAGCGTCTACTACAACCAAAAACATTTTTCCCATGAAAGGACCTGCGTAGTCCACATGGATGCATGACCATGGCTTGGCGGGCCAGGACCAGGGGCTAAGGGGGGCTTCCCTGGGCGCATTGCCCAGCTGGACACACGTGTTGCACCTGCGAACACAAAGTTCCACGTCTGTATCTATCCCTGGCTACCAAACGTGTGACCTGACAATTGCCTTCATCATGACAATGCCCGGGTGCTCATTGTGGAGTTCTCGGATGAACACCTCTCTGCCCATCTGGGGCATGACTACTCGGTTTCCCCATAGTAGGCAATCGACCTAAATCGAGAGTTCATCCTTGCGCCTGTGGAATGGTTTAAATTCCTCAGGGCATGCCCCGTACGTGGCTGCCCAGTCCCCATTCAGGACACATTCTTTGACTAAAGACAGTAGCAGGTCTCTAGTTGTCCAGACTTTGATCTGACGGACTGTCACGGGTGAGCCTTCGCTTTCGAAAGCTTCAACAGCCATGACCATCTCAGCAGCATGCTCGGTTGCCCCCTCAGTGGTGGTTAGTGGGAGCCTGCTGAGTGCATCGGCGCAGTTTTCAGTGCCCGGTTTGTGCCGAATTGTATAGTCATAGGCGGCTAACATGAGTGCTCACCTCCATATGCGGGCCAGCGCATTTGCATTTATGGCCTTGTTGTCGGCTAAAATTGTTCGGGGTTTGTGATCTGTCTCCATCTCAAATTTCCTGCCAAACAGGTACTGGTGCATTTTTTTTACTGCATATACACATGCAATCGCTTCCTTTTCTTCCATCCCGTAGCCCCTTTCTGCCTGGGACAGACTTCTGGAGGCATAGGCTAATGGCTGTAACTGACCCTTGGCATTAACTGACCCTTGGCATTAACATGCTGCAACACATACCTGACCCCATAGGTCGACGCATAGCATGTTAAAACAAGTTCCTTACATGGGTGGGGCGGGCAATAATCAAGGGAATAATGGAGGCATGTGAAAAAGGAATGGCAGTAATCATGGGGGATTTTAACCTACATATCGATTGGTCAAATCAAATCGCATGGGATAGCCTGGAGGAGGAATTCATAGAATGCATATGGGATTGTTTCTTAGAACAGTATGTTACAGAACCTACAAGGGAGCAAGCTATCTTAGATCTGGTCCTGTGTAATGAGACAGGAATAATAAACGATCTCCTAGTAAAAGATCCTTTCGGAATGAGTGATCACAGTATGGTTGAATTTGTAATACAGATTGAGGGTGAGGAAGTAGTGTCTCAAACGAGCGTACTATGCTTAAACAAAGGGGACGATAGTGGGATGAGGGCAGAGTTGGCTAAAGTAGACTGGGAACATAGACTAAACGGTGGCACAATTGAGGAACAGTGGAGGACTTTTAAGGAGCTCTTTCATAGTGCTCAACAAAAATATATTCCAGTGAAAAAGAAGGGCGGTAAGAGAAGGGATAACCAGCCGTGGATAACCAAGGAAATAAAGGAGAGTATCAAATTAAAAACCAATGCGTATAAAGTGGCCAAGGTTAGTGGGAAACTAGAAGATTGGGAGAATTTTAAACGCCAGCAAAGAATGACTAAGAAAGCAATAAAGAAAGGAAAGCTTGATTACGAAAGTAAACTTGCGCAAAACATAAAAACAGATAGTAAAAGCTTTTACAGATATTTGGGGGCCAAGTTTCGGCCTGAGTTGCTCCTGTTTTTTTGGAGCAACTGGTTTAGAATGAAGTATCTTAGAAATTTCAATTCTCGGCATTTAGTTTGCTCCAGTTCTAGTCAGTTAGAACAGTTTCACTTTGGAACAGAATTTTTTTTTCAAAAGGGGGTGTGTCCGGCCACTTACACCTGTTTTCAAAGTTTAGGCAGTGAAAACTTACTCCAAACTAACTTAGGAGAATGGAGTAAGTGAAGATTTTTGTACGTTCGAAAAAACCTTGTCTACACTTTAGAAAATCAGGCGTAGGTTACAAATTAGGTGTAGGGAATGGAGGGGGGGGGCGGTTTAAAGGGAAGTTTACAAACATTAAACACATCAGTTTTACAAACAAAGAGCCATCATCAAGAACAAATGATAAATGCATCAATAAATCAACCAATAAATCAATCAAAAAAAATTAATAAAAAATAAATAAAATTTTAAAAATCAATAAATAAAACATTTTCTACTTACCGACTGCAGCACCGGGAGTCCTCCAACAGCGTGCTGGGACGGTCCCTCCAGTGTGTCTCTGTCAGTGTCTCTATCTGTCTGTCTGTGTGTGTGTCTCTCACTCTCTGTCTGTCAGTGTCTGTGTTTCTGACAGCGAGGGGAGGGGGAGAAGGGGGGTGGGAGGGGGAGGGGGAGGAGGAGAAGGGAGGTGGGGGGGGAGGGGGAGAAGAGGGGGAGTTGGAGAAGGGGGAGAAGGGGGGGAGAAGAGGGGGAGAAGGAGGGGACAGGGGGGAGAGGGGGAGAAGGGAGAGAGGAGGGAGGGAGGGAGGGAGGAGGGAGGGAGGGAGAGAGGAGGGAGGGAGGGAGAGAGGAGGGAGGGAGGGAGAGAGGAGGGAGGGAGGGAGAGAGGAGGGAGGGAGGGAGGCAGAGAGGAGGGAGGGAGGGAAGGAGAGAGGAGGGAGGGAGGGAGGAGGGAGGGAAGGAGAGAGGAGGGAGGGAGGGAGGGAAGGAGAGAGGAGGGAGGGAGGAAGGAGAGAGGAGGGAGGGAGGGAGGGAAGGAGAGGGGGGGAGGGAGAGAAGGAGGCTGAACGGCCGGGCCCAAGACCTCGGGCTGGATTTACAGATAGGTGGCGTCGGGTCTCGGGGGGAGTCGCGGAGGTCCGGGGGGGAAGAGTCGCGGAGGTTGGGGGGGGGGGGAGGGGAGAGAGAGTCGCGGAGGTCCGGGGGGGGGTGGGGGTGAGAGAGAGAGTCGCGGAGGTCCGGGGGGGGAGAGAGAGTCGCGGAGGTGGGGTGGGGGGGAGGGGGGAGGGGGGAGAGTCGCGAAGGTCCGGGGGCGGGGGAGAGCATCACGGAGGTCCGGGGGGGGGGTAGCGGAGGTCGGGTCGCCGGGGGGAGGGGGGGGTGCGGTGGTTGGGTCGGGTGGGAGGACCCTTATTCACGAGCCCCAGTGAGGCCATTCGGCCAGGGCTAGGGGCTGCATGCTTCGGGCCCCTCGCACAGTTTTGGGCGCCTGGAGCTACTGCACATGTGCGCCCACTGTAGCGTGCATGTGCAGAGGTCCCGGCACTGTTTTTAGCGCAAGGACCTGGCTCCACCCCCAACAGCTCGTGCTGTGCTGCGCCCAGCTCCAGAGGACCTGCAGGGAGCCGGAGAATAGGTAAGTTTTTTTTAGGCGCACTTTCTGGCGCGAAAAACGGGCGTCCAGGTCCGGGCTGCACCGTTTTAGGCGCGGCCCGAAACTTGGGCCCATAAAACGGAAAAGAGTGACTAAAGTAAATGTTGGTCCATTAGAAGATGAGAAGGGGGATTTAACAATGGGAAATGTGGAAATGGCTGAGACCTTAAACAATTATTTTGCTTCGGTCTTCACAGTGGAAGACACAAAAACCATGCCAAAAATTGCTGGTCACAGGAATGTGGGAAGGGAGGACCTTGAGACAATCACTATCACTAGGGGGCTCGTGCTGGACAGGCTAATGGCTCTCAAGGTAGACAAGTTCCCTGGTCCTAATGAAATGCATCCCAGGTTATTAAAAGAGATGGCGGAAGTTATAGCAGATGCATTCGTTATAATCTACTAAAATTCTCTGGACTCTGGGGAGGTACCAGCGGATTGGAAAGCAGCTAATGTAACGCCTCTGTTTAAAAAAGGGGGCAGACAAAAGGCAGGTAACTATAGGCCGGTTAGTTTAACATCTGTAGTGGGGAAAATGCTTGAAGCTATCATTAAGGAAGAAATAGCGGGAAATCTAGATGGGAATAGTGCAATCAAGCAGACGCAACATGGATTCATGAAGGGGAAATCATGTTGAACTAATTTACTGGAATTCTTTGAGGATATAACGAGCATGGTGGATAGAGGTGTACCGATGGATGTGGTGTATTTAGATTTCCAAAAGGCATTCGATACGGTGCCACACAAAAGGTTACTGCAGAAGATAAAGGTACGGGGAGTGAGAGGAAATGTATTAGCATGGACAGAGAATTGGCTGGCTAACAGAAAGCAGAGAGTTGGGATAAATGGGTCCTTTTCGGGTTGGAAATCGGTGGTTAGTGGTATGCCACAGGGATCGGTGCTGGGACCACAACTGTTTACAATATACATAGATGACCTGGAAGAGGGGACAGAGTGCAGTGTCACAAAATTTGCAGATGACACAAAGATTAGTGGGAAAGCGGGTTGTGTAGAGGACACAGAGAGGCTGCAAAGAGATTTAGATAGGTTAAGCGAATGGGCTAAGGTTTGGCAGATGGAATACAATGTCGGAAAGTGTGAGGTCATCCACCTTGGAAAAAAAAAACAGTAAAAGGGAATATTATTTGAATGGGGAGAAATTACAACATGCTGCGGTGCAGAGGGACCTGGGGGTCCTTGTGCATGAATCCCAAAAAGTTAGTTTGCAGATGCAGCAGGTAATCAGGAAGGCAAATGGAATGTTGGCCTTCATTGCGAGAGGGATGGAGTACAAAAGCAGGGAGGTCCTGCTGCAACTGTATAGGGTATTGGTGAGGCCGCACCTGGAGTACTGCGTGCAGTTTTGGTCACCTTACTTAAGGAAGGATATACTAGCTTTGGAGGGGGTACAGAGACGATTCACTGGGCTGATTCCGGAGATGAGGGGGTTACCTTATGATGATAGGTTGAGTAGACTGGGTCTTTACTCGTTGGAGTTCAGAAGGATGAGGGGGGATCTTATCGAAACATTTAAAATAATGGAAGGGATAGACAAGATAGAGGCAGAGAGGTTGTTTCCACTGGTTGGGGAGACTAGAACTAGGGGGCACAGCCTCAAAATACGGGGGAGCCAATTTAAAACCGAGTTGAGAAGGAATTTCTTCTCCCAGAGGGTTGTGAATCTGTGGAATTCTCTGCCCAAGGAAGCAGTTGAGGCTAGCTCATTGAATGTATTCAAATCACAGATAGATAGATTTTTAACCAATAAGGGAATTAATGGTTACGGGGAGCGGGCGGGTAAGTGGAGCTGAATCCACGGCCAGATCAGCCATGATCTTATTGAATGGCGGAGCAGGCTCGAGGGGCTAGATGGCCTACTCCTGTTCCTAATTCTTATGTTCTTATGTCATATAGCGTTACCAGGTTGTTGGAGCATAACAAATTGCATGCTCTATCAAAAGCCCTTACCTGGCTGTCCCCCCCAGACCCATTCGTGACCTTTGAGTAGGAGCACATGTAGCGGCTCTAACAGCGTGCTCAATTTGGGAAGAAAGTTTCCAAAATAGTTCAGGAGCCCCAGGAACGAACACAGCTCCATCGTGTTATGGGGTCTGGGTGCTCTCTGAATCGCTTCCGTTTAGGACGCAGTCGGTCAGAACCCATCTGCTGCTACCCTCATCCCCAGGAATTCTACCACTGGAGCTAGGAAGATGCACTTCGCCTTTTTCAGTCGAAGACCTACCCAGTCCAGTCTGCGAAGCACTTCCTCCAGGTTGTGGAGGTGTTCTTCAGTATCGCAACCCGTGATGAGGATGTCGTCCTGAAAAACCACCGTCCTTGGAATCGATTTGAGGAGGCTTTCCACGTTTCATTGAAAGATCGCGGCGGCCGAGCAAATCCCGAATGGAAATCTGTTGTACTCAAACAACCCCTTGTGTGTCGTGATGGTGGTCAGCTTCTTCAACTCACTCGCCAGCTCCTGGGTCATGTAAGCTGAGGTCAGGTCCAATTTTGAAAAAAGTTTGCCACCGGATAGCGTCGCAAAGCGGTCCTCCGCTCTTGGTAGCGGGTACTGATCTTGGAGTGACACCTGATTGATGGTGGCCTTGTAATCACGACATATCCTGATCCACCCATCCGCCTTGAGCACTGGCACAATCGGGCTCGCCCAGTCACTGAATTCGAATGGCGAGACGATGCCTTCCCTCAGCAGGCGGTCCAATTCGCCTTCTATCTTTTCCCGCATCACATACGGCACCGCTCTGGCCTTGTGGTGTACTGGCCTGGCGTCCGGGTTTATGTGAATCACTACCTTCGTCCCCATGAAAGTGTCAATGCCGGGTTGAAATAGTGAGTCAAATTTGTCCAGGATCTGTGAGCATGATATTCGTTCCACAGAAGAAATTGCATTGACATCGCCCCATTTCCAGTTCATGACAGCAAGCCAACTCCTCCCCAGCAGTGCGGGACTGTCCCCCGGACAATCCAGAGTGGCAACCTGTTCTCCGAATCTTTGTGGATCACGACTACCGTGGCGCTGCCTAGCACCGGAATGATCTCCTTTGTATACGTCCGTAGCTGTGCGTCAATCGGCAATAATTTTGGTCTCCTGCCCTTGGACGCCCACAACTTGTTAAACTGTTTGATACTCATCAGGGACTGGCTGGCCCCCGCGTCTAGCTCCATTGATACTGGGATGCCACTGAGGAGCACTTTCATTATTATCGGTGGCGTCCTGGTGTATGAACTGTATATGTGCTCCACATGAACTCGCTGAACTTCAGCTTCCACGATTTCCCCCAGTGTCCATTTGGCCTCGTAGGGCTTACATCGGGCCCGTCCTCCTCGTACATCAACCTGGCTGCAGGCTTCCTGCCCCAAGTGACTGCTGACGTTGCAGTTTCTGCATGTATATTGCTGATACCTGCAAGCTCTGGCTGTGTGTTTGCCTCCACACCTCCAACATGAGCCATTGTTGGAAACAAAAGGTCCATTACCAGTCAATCGTCTCTGACTGTCTCTATAACTGCCCTTAAACACACCATTGACAGGTGTTGATGGCCCCATTACTGGCTGCATCGTCCCTTGCGATGGCATGAATCGCCATTGTCTCTGTTGAATTCCCCCTTTTGGTTCGACTACATGCTCGGGCATGTCCGATTGCCCCTGTCTGCCTGGAGAACTGTGTGCCACATTAACAATGTTGACTCCCTGTCCATTTGCTGCATTTAAACCAAGATTTTTGTCAAACATCATTCTGGTCTCTTCCTCCCCTGAGATAAATGTCTGAGCCATCAAAGCTGCCATTTCCAGGGTCACGTCTTTGGTCTCAATCAGTTTCCTGAAAACCCCAGCGTGCCCGATGCCCTCAATAAAAAAGTCTCGCAGCATCTCCGCTCTGTATGCATCTGGGGCTTACATAGGCTCGCCAGTCGCCGGAGGTCTGCCACGAAGTCTGGAACGCTTTGCCCTTCTCGCCGTCAGTGCGTGTAAAACCGGTGTCTCGCCATGTGCGTGCTGCTCGCCGGGTTTAAAGTGTTCCCCGATCAACTTACTGAGCTCTTCAAAAGTTTTGTCCACCAGCTTCTCTGGCGCTCGAAGGTCCTTCATCAGGGAGTACGTCCTGGATCCACAAACCGTCAGGAGAT